>NC_136341.1:5941834-6000283 GCF_964198595.1 Lampetra fluviatilis | reverse complement strand
CCATCAGGGGGGGGGGGGGCAAGGCTGCTGAGACCACAGGCAGAGAGAATGGAGTTCACGGTGGGTGATCGAGGTGGCTGCCCCCCCCCCATCACCACCCCATCAAAACCAATCACCACCACCCCCACTTCACCCCATCACCCCCATCGCCCCCATCACCCCCACCACACCCCATCACCCCCACTTCACCCCATCACCCCCATCGCCCCCATCACCCCCACCACACCCCATCACCCCCCATTTCACCCCATCACCGACACGACCCCCCATCAACCCCCCCCCCCCAAACTACTACCAACCCACTCTCCCCCCCACATCTCTTCAGCCACCGACCTCAAGAGGCTGTAGCCAACAGGTGCGCATTCGTACACACACATACACACACATACACATACACACACATACACACACATACACACACATACACACACATACACACACATACACACACATACACACACACATACACACACATACACACACATACACACACATACACACACACAGACACACATACACACACACACACAGACACACACATACACACACATACACACACATACACACACATACACACACATACACACACATACACACACATACATACACACACATACACACACATACACACACATACACACACATACACACACATACATACACACACAGACACACACATACACACACATACACACACATACACACACACACACACACATACACACACATACACACACACACATACACACACATACACACACATACACACACATACACACACACATACACACACATACACATACACACACACACACAGACACACACATACACACACAGACACATATACACACATACACACACACATACACACACACACACACATACACACACATACACACACACATACACACACATACACACACATACACATACACACACACATACACACACATACACACACACACACATACACACACACATACACACACAGACACATACACACACATACACACACACACATACACACACATACACATACATACACACACACAGACACATACATACACACACATACACACACACAAACACATACATACACACACATACACACATACATACACACACATACACACACACATACACACACATACACACACATACACACACACATACATACACACACACATACACACACAGACACATACCACACACACAGACACATACATACATACACACACACAGACACACACACAGACACATACATACACACACACAGACACATACATACACACACATACACACACACAGACACACACATACACACACATATACACACACACATACACGTGTCTGTGTATGTGTGTATCACCAGACACACACACACGTGTGTATGTGTGTGTGTCACCAGAGAGAGGAGGGAGGGAGGAGGGAGGAGGGGGGGGAGGAGGGGGAGGAGGGAGGGGGAAGACGAGGGGGGAGGAGGGGGGGAGGAGGGAGGGGGGGGGAGGGGGTAGGGGGATGAACCGAGGGGGGTACAATTGAGAGGGGGGGGGGTGTTGGGGAGTGTCCCACAGCAATGAGACCACCACCACAACCACAACCACCACCACCACAACCACCACCACCACCACAACCACCACCACCACCACAACCACCACCACAACCACCACCACCACAACCACCACCACCACAACCACCACCACCACCACAACCACCACCACCACCACAACCACCACCAAAACCACCACCACCACCACCACAACCACCACCACGACCACCACCACAACCACCACCACAACCACCACCACAACCACCACCACAACCACCACCACCACCACAACCACCACCACCACCACAACCACCACCACCACCACAACCACCACCACCACAACCGCCACCACCACCACAACCACCACCACCACAACCACCACCACCACCACAACCACCACCACCACCACAACCACCACCACCACCACCACAACCACCACCACCACCACCACCACCACAACCACCACCACAACCACCACCACCACCACAACCACCACCACCACCACCACCACAACCACCACCACCACAACCACCACCACCACAACCACCACCACCACCACCACAACCACCACCACCACAACCACCACCACCACAACCACCACCACCACCATCAGGGCAATCACAGTCCCGCACCGCCAGGGACGCGCTCGCTCCCGCCCATGGCTCCCCCGGGGGGCTCCATCTCTCATTTCATTGAATCTCAGTGCCACGGTGGGGGGGGGGGCGGGAGGCAGTCTGCGTGTGTGTGTGTCTGTGTGTGTGTGAGTGTGTGTCTGTGTGTGTCTGCGTGTTTGTCCGTGTGTGTGTGTCTGTGTGTGTGTGTGTCCGCGTGTGTGTGTGTGTTTGTCCGTGTGTGTGTCTGTCTGCGTGTGTGTGTGTCTGTCTGTGTGTGTGTCTGTGTGTGTGTCTGTGTGTGTGTGTCTGTCTGTGTGTGTCCGTGTGTGTGTGTCTGCCTGTCCGCGTGTGTGGCCTTAAATGGCAGCCCCCAGGAGGCCTTCAATGGGCCAACCGCGGGGGGATTGTGAGGCCCCACTGTGGTGGCTACGAGATGTTGACTACCTCGCCTGGTGCACAGGAGGTCGTGGGTTCGATCTCGACCCTGACGACGCCTGCTGCTGCGGTATATTTGGAGTCTGCGTGTCTCTCTCATCATCATCATCACGGTGGCTACGAGATGTTGACTACCTCGCCTGGTGCACAGGAGGTCGTGGGTTCGATCTCGACCCTGACGACGCCTGCTGCTGCGGTATATTTGGAGTCTGCGTGTCTCTCTCATCATCATCATCACGGTGGCTCACACGGAGACCCACAGACTCACACGCAGAGACCCATAGACTGACTCAAAGACCCGTAGACTCACACAGAGACTCACAGACTCACGCATAGACTCACACAGAGACCCATAGACTCACACACAGAGACCCATAGACTCACACAAAGACGCACGGACTCACGCATAGACTCACACAAAGACCCATAGACTCATTTCATAGACCCACAGACTCACACAGAGACCCACAGACTCACACAGAGACCCATAGACTCACACAGAGACCCACAGACTCACACAGAGAACCATAGACTCACACAGAGACCCACAGACTCACACAAAGACCCATAGACTAATTTCAAAGACCCACAGACTCACACAGAGACCCATAGACTCACACAGAGACCCACAGACTCACACAAAGACCCATAGACTAATTTCAAAGACCCACAGACTCACACAGAGACCCACAGACTCACACAGAGACCCACAGACTCACACAGAGACCATAGACTCACACAAAGACCCACAGACTCACACATAGTCCCATAGACACCCCACACAGAGACCCATAGACTCAAACATAGTCCCACAGACTCACACAGAGACCCACAGACCTGGATGAGACTTTCAATGGAGCCTTCACACAGCAACCAAATCGCCCCCCCACACCACCAACCTTCCCCTCCCTCCCCACCAACTCTTTCACCCAAGGGCCACACACACGCGGGCCTCGAATTAAATTTGCATCACGCAACAACAATGGCGCAGCATGCGGCAGTAGCAATACTCACCACCACCACCACCGCCACCACCACCGCCACCACCACCACCGCCGCCACCACCACCGCCGCCACCACCGCCACCGCCACCACCGCCACCGCCACCACCACCGCCACCACCACCACCACCACCACCCCCGCCACCACCACCACCCCCGCCACCACCACCACCGCCACCACGACCACCACCACCACCACCGCCACCACCCCCGCCACCACCACCACCACCACCCCCGCCACCACCGCCACCACCACCACCGCCACCACGACCGCCACCACCGCCACCACCACCGCCACCACCACCACCCCCGCCACCACCACCACCACCACCACGACTACCACCACCACCACCACCGCCACCACCACCACCACCACCCCCGCCACCACCACCACCACCACCACCCCCCGCCACCACCACCACCACCCACCCCCGCCACCACCACCACCGCCGCCACCACCACCGCCACCACGACCGCCACCACCACCGCCACCACCACCACCACCCCCGCCACCACCACCGCCACCACCACCACCAACTCATTCATCCCCTCGTTGAGGGTGGCGGAGTGACCCTAAACTCATTCATTCGTTCGGTGAAGGGTGGGGGGATTGACCCCCAACTCATTCATTCACACCCACGTCTAGACACACTGTGGGTGTCTCACACACACGTCTAGACACGCTGCAAGCCGCTGCTGCTGCTGCCACCCAGGGTGACCGGAGTGTCGTGTATCGGTGGCTTCAACGAGATATTGGCAAGCGGCTGTGGTTCACTCGCGACCTCCAGGCCGGGTACGGGTACCCGTTTGCGACCCTGGTGCGGCCGGGTACGGGTACGGGTAAGGAATCAAAACCCATTTGCGACCTCTGCCCCCCCCCCCCACCCCCCCACACGACCCCCACGACCCCCGCCGACAGAGCGACAGCGTCTCAACGCTAATGAAATGCAGAAGCGATATTAATGCTCAGCAGTAGCGAATGTAGAGAGAGTGGGAAAGTGCGTATTAATCTTAATTGGCAATAGACTAATGCGGCTTTAAACACGGACGGGTCTCCTGTTCCATGCTAATGATACGCTCAGCGCAGGGATTAGAGGTGTAATGCCTCTCGGCCATTCTCTATTCGCCGCTGGGTCAGGTTCGCTTGAAGCAAAGTGCTTGTGATAACTGGCAGTCGTGTAGAGGGCACCAAGGGGCTGATTCTAGATTTGAAGCTTTCGTGACTGCGAGGATTCATACTCGTAGGTGTTTTTTTCGGTAAAGTCACGTGGGTGAAAAAATTAAAATTAAAAATAAAATTAAAGCAAAAAAATTTAAAGTAAAAAAAACATTTAATTAAAGTAATAATAGAAATAAAATAATAAAAATCACGACGTTTCGGAGGCAACACAAGTCTCCGTCATCAGGTGGGACCGTCACAGCCAGATTTGCTGCATAAAGTGAGGCAGGGATTCCAAGATGCAAGCTCTTAAATACAAGTTGAGGGGCGGAGGAGGGAGGGAGGCAGAGGTCGCAAACGGGTTTTGATTCCGTACCCGTACCCGTACCCGGCCGCACCAGGGTCGCAAACGGGTACCCGTACCTGTACCCGGCCGTACCCGTACCCTACCCGTACCCGGCCGTACCCGTACCCTACCCGTACCCGGCCGTACCCGTACCCTACCCCCGTACCCGGCCGGGTACGGGTATCGGGTACCCGATTGCGACCTCTGGGATGAAGCCATGTTGCAGGCGCGGGTGGGTTGATTCTAGGAACTTGAATTGTGAGAAGAGACAAGACGTTGGGAAATGAGTGACTAACGGCGACTCACCAGTGACTCACGGTCTACCCGTACCCGTACCTGGCCGCACCAGGGTCGCAAACGGTAGCCGGGTATCGGGTAGGGTACGGGTATCGGGTACCCGGTTGCGACCTCTGGAAGGAGGGGCTTATCTGAATGTGGTAGCCAATGAATGGAACGTATTGGGAGGGGGGGGCGGGGCTAAAAGAGAGTGAATGTAGAACTGTTGGTCCACCTGTTGGTGGCACATGCGAGAAGAGAACGAATTTATTGAACGATTGATTATTCTCCTACGCATTTCACAAGAAGTACTAATCCCATATCTGCATACACCAGACGTATAGCCAACGTGCACACTGGTTCAGCACAGATTGAATCCTCCACCCATCTCCAACACACAACGGCAATCGGCAACCACTACCACCAACCACCAACACCACCACCACCACCAACGCCTCCACCGCCACAACCAACGCCTTCAACACCGCCACCATCACCTCCATCACCTCCATCAACACCGCCACCACCACCATCACTACCACCGCCGCCGCCACCACCACCACCATCACCATCACCACCACCATCACCGCCACTATCACCTCCATCACCTCCATCAACACCGCCATCACCACCACCACCATCACCGCCACCACCACCGCCACCACCACCATCGCCTTCCACACCACCACCACCACCGCCATCACCACCATCACCACCGCCACCACCGCCATCACCACCACCACCGCCACCATCACCGCCACCATCACCACCACCATCACCGCCACCATCACCACCACCGTTACCGCCACCACCACTACCACCGCCACCGCCACCACCACCACCATCACCACCACCATCACCACCACCACCACCACCGCCATCACCACCACCGTCACCGCCATCACCACCACCACCGTCACCGCCACCACCACCACCGCCACCGCCACCGCCACCACCACCACATCCCAGCGGAACGGGAGCGGCGACATTGTCCCGCTGCCCTTCCCACGTAATCCCAGACGCGCGGATTTTTATTTCCCCGCGTTCGAAAAAAAAAGAATCTCATTAATTTTTCTTCTTTGCTTGAATTCTCTAATGACTTTTCTCTCTTTCTCTCTCTCTAATTCTCTCTCTCTCTCTCCCTCACTCTCTCGCGCGAGCCAGCGAGCGCGTTAACGGCATAGCAGGGGCCAAAGTTGTATTATTATTAAATAAAGCTACAATATGAGACGGATAATGCCACAAAATCCGACTTCAATTAAAGTACATTGACGCACTACACTCCGTGTGAGAGGGGAAAAAAAGAAGAATTTATTCGACGGGCCAAATTAAAAATTACGCTTGGGCTGTGTGTGCACGTGCGTTCGTGCGTGTGTGAGTGCTGCCTTGCGTGCGTGTGTGCGTGCGTGTGCGTGTGTCTGTGCTTGTGTGCTGGCGTGCGTGTGTGAGTGCATGCAAGTGCGTGCGTTCGTGCGTGTGTGAGTGCGTGTGTGCGTGCGTGTGTGTGCGTGTGCGTGTGTGTGCATGCGTGTATGCGTGTGTGTGCGTGTGCATGCGTGTGTGAGTGCGTGTGTGTGTGTGCGTGCGTCTGCGTGCGTGTGCGAGGGCATGCGAGGGCATGCATGCGTGTGTGAGTACATGCAAGTGCATGCGTGTGCGTGCGTGAGTGTGTGTGTATGGGGAGCGGTGGTGTAGCGGTTAGCGCTACGCTGCGCTATGAACCTGGCGACCCGGGTTCGATTCCCGCTCACGGCCAACACCAGTGACGATTATCTGAACCGGTTCTGGGCCTCCCCTAGGTCGACTCAGCCTTAAATGAGTACCTGGTGCGGTGTGTAAACATCGCCACTGGGGAGACAAAGGCGGCCGGGCGTGGTGCTGGCCACCCACCCCCTCGTTCGTGTACCGTTCCGGCCTTCATAGGTGCTCGCTAACAGCACTTGCCCTTACAGTCTGTTAAGGCTATACGGGGGGTCTTTGTCTTTGTGCATAGTGGGGAGCGGTGGTGCAGTGGTTAGCGCTACGCTGCGCTATGAACCTGGCGACCCGGGTTCGATTCCCGCTCACGGCCAACACCGGTGACGATTATCTGAACTGGTCCTGTTCCCCCCCTAGGTCGACTCAGCCTCAAATTAGTACCTGGTGCGGTAATGTGTAATAAACATCGCCACTGGGGAGACAAAGGCGGCCGGGCGTGGTGCTGGTAGCCACCCACCCCCTCGTGTGTGCCACAGTGCCGGTAGCCTTCATAGGTGCTGCTGCTACTCGCTACTAACAGCACTTGCCCCAGCAGTCTGTTGAGGCTACAAGGGGGATCTTTGTCTGTGTCTACCTTCATAGGTCCTGCTGCTACTCGCTATGAACAGCACTCGCCCCAACAGTCAGTCTGTGGGTCTTTCTGTGAGTCTGTGGGTCTCTGTGTGTGAATCTGTAGGTCTCTGTGTGAGTCTGTGGGTCTTTCTGTGAGTCTGTGGGTCTCTGTGTGAGTCTGTGGGTCTTTCTGTGAGTCTGTGGGTCTCTGTGTGAGTCTGTGGGTCTCTGTGTGTGAGTCTGTGGGTCTTTCTGTGAGTCTGTGGGTCTCTGTGTGTGAGTCTGTGGGTGTCTGTGTGAGTCTGTGGGTCTTTCTGTGAGTCTGTGGGTCTCTGTGTGTGAGTCTGTGGGTGTCTGTGTGAGTCTGTGGGTCTTTCTGTGAGTCTGTGGGTCTCTGTGTGTGAGTCTGTGGGTGTCTGTGTGAGTCTGTGGGTCTTTCTGTGAGTCTGTGGGTCTCTGTGTGTGAGTCTGTAGGTCTCTGTGTGAGTCTGTGGGTCTTTCTGTGAGTCTGTGGGTCTCTGTGTGTGAATCTGTAGGTCTCTGTGTGAGTCTGTGGGTCTTTCTGTGAGTCTGTGGGTTTCTGTGTGAGTCTGTGGGTCTTTCTGTGAGTCTGTGGGTCTCTGTGTGAGTCTGTGGGTCTCTGTGTGTGAGTCTGTGGGTCTTTCTGTGAGTCTGTGGGTCTCTGTGTGTGAGTCTGTGGGTGTCTGTGTGAGTCTGTGGGTCTTTCTGTGAGTCTGTGGGTCTCTGTGTGTGAGTCTGTGGGTGTCTGTGTGAGTCTGTGGGTCTTTCTGTGAGTCTGTGGGTCTCTGTGTGTGAGTCTGTGGGTGTCTGTGTGAGTCTGTGGGTCTTTCTGTGAGTCTGTGGGTCTCTGTGTGTGAGTCTGTGGGTGTCTGTGTGAGTCTGTGGGTCTTTCTGTGAGTCTGTGGGTCTCTGTGTGTGAGTCTGTGGGTGTCTGTGTGAGTCTGTGGGTCTTTCTGTGAGTCTGTGGGTCTCTGTGTGTGAGTCTGTAGGTCTCTGTGTGAGTCTGTGGGTCTTTCTGTGAGTCTGTGGGTCTCTGTGTGTGAATCTGTAGGTCTCTGTGTGAGTCTGTGGGTCTTTCTGTGAGTCTGTGGGTCTCTGTGTGAGTCTGTGGGTCTTTCTGTGAGTCTGTGGGTCTCTGTGTGAGTCTGTGGGTCTCTGTGTGTGAGTCTGTGGGTCTCTGCGTGAGTCTGTGAGTGTCTGTGTGAGTCTGTGTGTGTCTGTGTGAGTCTGTGACTCTCCGCATGAGTCTGTGGGTCTCTCCGCGTGAGTCTCTGTGTGAGTCTGTGGGTGTCTGTGTGAGTCTGCGTGTGTCTGTGTGAGTCTGTGTGTCTCTGTGTGAGTCTGTGGGTCTCTGTGTGAGTCTTTGGGTCTCTGCGTGAGTCTGTGAGTGTCTGTGTGAGTCTGTGTGTGTCTGTGTGAGTCTGTGACTCTTCGCATGAGTCTGTGGGTCTCTCCGCGTGAGTCTGTGGGTCTCTGTGTGAGTCTACACCTCTCCGCGTGAGTCTGTGGATCTCCGTGTGAGTCTGTGGGTGTCTGTGCGTGTCTGTGTGAGTCTGTGGGTCTCCGTGTGAGTCTGTGGGTCTTTCTGTGAGTCTGTGGGTCTATGTGCGAGTCTGTGGGTGTCTGTGTGAGTCTGTGGATCTCCGTGTGAGTCTGTGGGTGTCTGTGTGTGTCTGTGTGAGTCTGTGGGTCTCCAAGTGAGCGGCCCGAACTGGACGGGGAGTGAACTCGGCTCTACGACCTCTGCGGTGACCTCCCTCACGGAAACCCGTGACTCTGCGCGCAACTTGCGTGCCCCCGTTCCCCATTCACCACATCTCATTCTAATGCATTTTAACCTCTGACCCAGCGCACTACATTAGAACAAACATATATATTTGCATTTGTCTCGTCTGCGCCGCTTAATGAGCCAGGGAAAATTAAAGGAAAACGATCAACATCATTAGACCTCCTTTGCTAGTACCAAAATATAATAATAGGTTTTTTTTTTTTTCCCTGGGTTCCTGCTATGATTATATGTTGGTACTGGCAAAGGAGGTCTAATGATGTAGATGCTCACCCCGAGCCCTCGTTACTTTGATAGTGCCGTCGTCTTTGAGCTGTGTACGCCTTTTGGCGTCCTCTAGTCTAGCACCAATTGAGATGAGGCTCAAAAGAAAGCTGTCTCTGGCGTGGACCAATCAGTTTCAAGGACAATGCCATTTATTTTTCGATTTAAAGCTTTCGTGACTGCAGGGATTCATCTTCTTGGTTCTTTCGGTAAAGTCACGTAGAATGGAAATAATAAAATAAAAAATAATAATAAAACATAATAACATAATATAACAAAGTAATTATTTTCTTATGTTTTATTTTTATTATTTTATTATTTCATTCTACGTGACTTTACCGAAAGAACCAAGAAGATGCATTGATTATCAGGGTGTGTCTTTTCGTTTGCATTTTGACCACAAGCAGTGTGGTTAATGTGCACGCGATTCCTCGTTAAAAAAAGATTTCATTCTACATCTGAACATTTGAATCTTGACGCAGTCATTTTAGCGGTGACGGTCCCACCTGATGACGGAGACTTGCTGTGTTGCCTCCGAAACGTCGTGATTTTTATTATTTTGAATTTCATTTCCATGAATAACTTTTAATTTTAATTGTTTACCTACATGGTGACTTTACCGAAAAAAACTACGAGTAAAAAAAAGATTTCAGTTTTGTTGCCAGAAAAACAGGGGGAAAAAAGCCCCTATTATTAAAAAAACGATCAACTTAGCAATGCCCTTGGGGGATTCATTCAAGATGCGACCGTCAAGGGCAACTCTGCCCTTTTTGACGCAGTTCCTTTGAGAACGTCACGTGACCCACACTTTTTCCTGAATCCCGACGGGAAAATGGCTTCGACCCAGTGGCTGACACTCTGGCATCGGAGCCTCTTGAACTATTATCTTGTTTAATTGTCTTTTTAAACACATTGTCCTGCGGAGGGAGCTGGTAGGAACACGTCGGGTTGCTCGGTCAATGGCCTGCAGGGTCAACAACGGCCAGGGCGACGTGGTGTATTCCGCAAATATGGCCGACTGTGAGGGCGGGCACAAGCCGGCGTGAGTAGGTGAAACGTTGAGTTTTATAAGGGCACCACGGGGTGAGCAGCCCCTCCCCACCCAGCCCAAATCCTCCCACCCCCCCACCCAGCCCCACCCTCCCCTCCCCACCCAGCCCTTCCCCACCCACCTTCCCCATCCAGCCCCACCCCTCCCACCCCCCATCCAGCCCCACCCTCCCCACCCAGTCCTTCCCCACGTACGCCATGCACGAGTACGTCATCATCATCACCGTCATCACCGTCTCAACAATCTCGCGACCGCGGCTTTGCCAAGGCCTCCACCCAGTAGTTGGTTGACCGTTGCTGCTGCTGATGATGATGATGATGGCGATGACGACAATGACGATGCTGATGATGATCACCATGACGACGACGAAGACGATGATGATGATGACGATGATGATGATGATGACGATGATGATGACGATCACGATGATGACGATCACGATGATGATGATGATGACTATGACGATGATGATGATGATTACGATGATGACGATGATGATGAAGACGACGATGACGATGATGATGACGATGATGATGACGATCACGACGATGATGATGATGATGATGATCACGATGATGATGATGATGATGATCACGATGATGATGATCACGATGATGATGATTATCACGATGATGATGATGACGATGATGATGATGATGATGACGATGACGATGATGATGACGATGATGATCACGACGATGATGATGATGATGATCACGATGATGATGATGACGATGATGATGATCACGATGATGACGATGACGACAATGACGACGATGACGATGATAGCGCGTCGCGAGGGGTCGCGGCCGACGTGACGACGACACGAGGACACGAATCACAACGGTGGTGGGGGGGGGTGGGGGGGCGCGGTGGGGTGGGGGGCGGTGGGGTGGGGGGAGCGGCGGGTGGCTGTCGTACGCGGGGACGTGACCGAACGAACGCCATCGGGGCTGACAGCGCGCAAAGACCGCCTGGTGACACAGAGAAAGAGAGAGTGAAGAGAGAGAAAGAGAGAGTGACACACAGAGAGAGAGAGAGTGAAGAGAGGGAAAGAGAGAGTGACACAGAGAGAGAGAGAGATAGAAAATAAAACAGAGAAAAGAAAAAGAAATGAAAAAAAACCAACATAAGAAAATAAAAAAAAAGAGACTAAAAAAAGAGAGACAGAGAGAGATGGGAGAGAGGAGGGAGAGAGGGGAGAGAATGAAGAGAGAGGGGAGAGAATGAAGACAGAGAGAGATGGGAGAGAGAGGGGAGAGAGGGGAGAGAGAGAGGGGAGAGAATGAAGAGAGAGGGGAGAGAATGAAGACAGAGAAAGATGGGAAAGAGAGGGGAGAGAGGGGAGAGAGGGGAGAGAGGGGAGAGAGGGGAGAGAGGGGAGAGAGGGGAGAGAATGGAGAGAGGGGGGGGGCAGGCTTCCACTTCATTAGTCTCGGTCTGGAGGTTAAGAGAAGCCAGCCCCGGCTGACATTCCGATGCGTGTGAACCTGGTGCCACGACGGGTTTAGGGTGGCAGGGCAGGCCCTGGGGGTGCCTGCCAGTGCGTGTGTGTGGGGTGGTGTGGGTAGGGTGTGTGCGTAGTGTGGGTGTGTGTAGGGTGGTGTGTGTGTAGGGTGGTGTGTGTGTGTAGGGTGGTGATGGTGTGTGTGTAGGGTGATGTGTGTGTGGGTGTAGGGTTTGGTGTGTGTGTGTAGGGTGACAGGGCATGCCCTGGGGGTGCCTGCCAGTGCGTGTGTGTGGGGTGGTGTGGGTAGGGTGTGTGCGTAGGGTGTGGAGGGTGGGGTGTGTGTGTAGGGTGGTGTGTGTGTGTAGGGTGGTGTGTGTGTGTAGGGTGGTGTGTGTGTGGGGTGGTGTGGGTGTGTGTAGGGTGGTGTGTGTGTGTAAGGTGGCAAGGCATGCCCTGGGGGTGCCTGCCAATGCGTGTGTGTGGGGTGGTGTGGGTAGGGTATGTGTGTAGGGTGTGGAGGGTGTGGTGTGTGTGTAGGGTGGTGTGTGTGTGTGTAGGGTGCTGTGTGTGTGTGTGTGTGTAGGGTGGTGTGTGTGTGTGTGTAGGGTGGTGTGTGTGTGTAGGGTGGTCATTCCCTCCCTTCTCTACGCTTGCAAAACGTGGACCCCCCTAATGGAACATCTTCGCTGGTTAGAAACATTTAGGCTGGCCTGCCTACGATCCATCGTGGGTTTAGCCTGCAGGCTGGATTGTGTGAGGAGCTCACAAATCCTTGAAAGATCTCGGCAAAGTCCCATCGGTGAGCTCCTCCGGCAGGCAAGGCTGCGTTGGCTGGGTCATGTAGCCCGCATGCCCAGCCACCGCATGCCTAAACAGCTTTTGTTCGGCCGGATCGAGGGGGCTAAACGGGCGCGGCACGGGCTAGAGAAGAGATGGAGTGATGTGGTACAGGAGGACGTGGAGCTGAGTGGACTTGCCGATGACTGGTACCAGCGGTGTCAAGATCGGCCTCTGTGGAGGAGGCTCGTGAAGGACGCTACTGGGCAGTTGGAGGCAGTCGCCCTCCAACAACAACGGAGGGCGGAGGAGCGACGCTCACAACAACGAGCGGAGCGCCGGGTGGCTAAAGCACAGCAAGTTGGTACAGTAGGGGGCACAGGTGGTGCATCAGCCAGTCATCTCGGTCATCTCGGTCAGTCGACCCGTGGCACCTGCTGGGTCAGCCCCGTGACCTCCTGCCAGCGAGCGATGGACACTTCACGTGGCCTCAAGGTGCACATGGCCTGGCACAAACGTCGTGGTTACGTCACTGCCACTTAGTGGCGAATGGCGGTTGTTGTTGTTGGAGCGGTAGTGTGTGTGTGTAGGGTTGTGTGTGTGTAGGGTGGTGTGTGTGTGTTTGTGTAGGGTGGTGTGTGTGTGGGGTGGTGTGTGTGTGTAGGGTGATGTGTGTGTGTGTGTAGGGTGGTGTGTGTGTGTGGGGTGGTGTGTGTGTGTAGGGTGGTGTGTGTGCGTGTGGGGTGGTGTGTGTGTGTGTGGGGTGGTGTGTGTGTGTAGGGTGATGTGTGTGTGTGTGTAGGGTGATGTGTGTGCGTGTGTGTGTAGGGTTGTGTGTGTGTGTAGGGCGATGTGTGTGTGTGTGTGTGTAGGGTGGTGTGTGTGTGTAGGGTGGTGTGGGTGTGTGTGTGTAGGGTGGTGTGTGTGTGTGTGGGGTGGTGTGTGTGTGTAGGGTGATGTGTGTGTGTGTGTAGGGTGGTGTGTGTGCGTGTGGGGTGGTGTGTGTGTGTGTGGGGTGGTGTGTGTGTGTAGGGTGATGTGTGTGTGTGTGTAGGGTGATGTGTGTGCGTGTGTGTGTAGGGTTGTGTGTGTGTGTAGGGTGATGTGTGTGTGGGGAGTGGTGGTTTAGCGGTTAGCGCACGAGGCCCCGGACCGGTTTAGATAAATCGTCACCGGTGCTGTTTGCCACGAGCGGGAATCGAGCGCCGGGGTCGCCGGGTTCATAGCGGGCACACACGTACGCACGCACACACGTACACACGCACACACGTACACACGTATGCACCTACGCATGTGCACACGTACACACGTACGCACGCACGCACACACGTACGCACGTACACACGTATGCACCTACGTACGCACACACGTACGCACCCACGCACGTACGAACGTACGCACGTACCCACATACACACCTACGCACGCACGCACGTATCCACATACGAACGTACCCACGTACCCACATACACACACACGCATGCACGCACGTACCCACGTACACACGTACACACGTACGTACACACGCACGGGGCAACCGGTGTAGCCTCACCTGCGAACATCCCCACACACGCACGCACCCACGTACCCACGTACCCACACACGCACCCACCCACGTACCCACCCACGCACCCACACACGTACCCACACACGCACCCACGTACCCACGCACGTACCCACCCACGCACCCACGCACGTGGCAACCGACGCAGCCTCACCTGCGATGCACGGGATGAGCTCCCGTGGCTCATCGTCGTCATCGTCGCCGCCCCCCCCCGGCGCCAGCGCCAGGCGCTTGAAGGCCGAGACGGCGGCCACCACGTTGCCACTCACGTCGCTCACCTCCTGGGAGAGAAGCGCCAGCGACGGCTCAAACTCCACCTGGGGGGGGGGGGGGAGATGGTGTCAGGAGGGGGGGAGGAGGGAGGGGGGGTGGAGGAGGAGGATGATGAGGAGGAGGAGGAGGAGGAGGAGGGGGGAGGGGGGAGTGGGGAGGGGGGAGGAGGAGGAGGTGGTGTGAGGACGGGGGGAGGAGGGGGGGAGGAGGGAGCGGGGGAGGGAGGAGGTGTGAGGAGGGGGGGAGGAGGGAGGGGGGGAGGAGGGAGGGGGGAGGGGGGAGGAGGTGGTGTGAGGAGGAGGGAGGAGGGGGGGAGGAGGGAGGGGGGAGAGGAGGTGTGAGGAGGGAGGGGGGGGAGAGGAGATGGTGGTGTGAGGAGGAGGGAGGAGGGGGGAGGGGAATGATGATGATGGTGGATGACGGAGGATGCCGACGCTAGCTGCGCACACCGCGCCGGGCACTCATTTGGGGCCGAGTCGACCTAGCGGACGCCCAGGGGACCGCTCCGGACACTCGGTGGTGGCGGTGAGCGGGAATCGAACCCGGGCTCGTGGCCGGGTGGTTCGCAGCGATATAACGAGGTGTTTGCCACGGTGGCTAGGAGATGTTGACTACCTCGCCTGGTACGCAGGAGGTCGTGGGTTTGATCCCGACCCTGACGACGCCTGCTGCTGTAGATTTGGAATTTGCGTCTCTCTCTCTCTTATCATAATCATCACGGTGGCTATGAGATGTTGACTACCTCGCCTGGTATACAGGAGGTCGTGGGTTCGATCTCGACCCTGACGATGCCTGCTGCTGTATATGTGGAGTCTGCATCTCTCTCTCATCATCATCACGGTGGCTAGGAGATGTTGACTACCTCGCCTGGTACGCAGGAGGTCGTGGGTTCGATCTCGACCCTGACGATGCCTGCTGCTGCTGTATATGTGGAGTCTGCATCTCTCTCGCATCATCATCACGGTGGCTAGGAGATGTTGACTACCTCGCCTGGTGTACAGGAGTTTCGATCCCGACCCTGATGACACCTGCTGCTGTAGATTTGGAGTTTGCGGTGTTTCTCTCTCCTGTGGTCGCGTGGATTTGTCTCTGGTGTCCTCCAGGGTTTTTCCCTCAACGTTCAGAATCGACGTCACCACGCGTTTAGAAGTATGTGGCCACCGTGAAAAATTCCCACGTGATGATGATAAGACACTTCGTTCAGCTCTGTGGTATTATATGGGTCTCTATGGGTATCCATGGTTTTATATGGGTTTCCATGTGTCTCTGTGGGTCTCTGTGGGTCTCTATGGTTTTGTATGGGTCTCTATGGGTCTCTGTGGATCTCTGTGGGTCTCTGTGGGTCTCTATGGTTTTATATGGGTCTCTATGGGTCTATGTGTGTCTCTGTGGGTCTATGTGGGTCTCTGTGGTTTTATATGGGTCTCTATGGGTCTATGTGGGTCTCTGTGGGTCTCTGTGGGTCTCTATGGTTTTATATGGGTCACCATGGGTCTCTGTGGATCTCTGTGGGTCTCTGTGGGTCTCTTTGGGTCTCTATGGTTTTATATGGGTCTCTATGGGTCTCTGTGGATCTCTATGGGTCTATGTGGGTCTCTGTGTGTCTCTGTGGTTCTACATGGGTCTCTATGGGTCTCTTACTCTCTATGAGTCTGCTGTACATTTCCAGGTGATGATGATGATGATGAGCCGCCACTTCGTGTGAGATGCTATCATTTGTAATGGCCACGTCGCGTCTGAAAAGGCGGCTTTATCGCAGCTCAGGCAATGGTCCCGTACCTGCTAACAAGTAAAACGTTAAGTTTTAGCACGAGTCTCGATGAGTATGGGTCTCTATGATTCTACACGGGTCTCTTGAACTTTGTGGGTCTCTATGATTCGGGTCTCCACGAGTGTGTAACGCGAAACAACAAGACGATCCACATGACAACAACGACAACAACAACAACGATGACGACAACAACAACAACGACGACGACAACAACAACAACAACGATGACGACAACAACAATTGACCGCGGTTTTACGGGCGGCGTTTCTCGAACTTGCCGAGGTTCCGCCGGAGCGATGGGGACATTACCCGTGGACCACCCCCAGACACCCACCCCCAGCCACCCCCACTCCCACCCACCCACCAATCCCACCACCCACCCACCCACCTGCCCACCCACTCACCCACCCACCACTCCCACCACTTCCACCACTCCCACCCACCCACCTGCCCACCCACCACTCCCACCCACCCACCCACCACTCCCAGCCACAACTCCCAATTCTCACCCACCCACCTGCCCACCCACTCACCGCTCCCACCCACCACTCCCACCCACCCACTCACCACTCTCACCCACCCACCACTCCCACCCACCCACTCACCACTCTCACCCACCCACCACTCCCACCCACCCACTCACCACTCTCACCCACCCACCACTCCCACCCACCCCAGCCACCCACCCACCCAACCACCACCCCTAGCCACCACTCCCACCCACCCACACCCACCCAACCACCCACCCACCACTCCCACCCTCAGCCAACCCCCCACCCACCCACCACTCCCACCCACCCACCCCCACCCACCCAACCACCACCTCCACCAACCCAACCCCCACCCACCCACCTGCCCACCACCCCATCCCCACCCATCATCCACACCAACCCACTTGCCCATCCACCCACCAACCCACCCACCCACCCACAAACCCAACCACAACCCCCACCAACCCGCCTGCCCAACCACCCACCCACGCAACCACCACCCACAAACTCCCGGTGACAAAAAAAAACCCATTCGCGTATCTCGCTCTCTCGCTCCAAACACCACGAAAACGCACCACCAATTAGTACGGTTCGGAGGAGAGAGGTGGGGGACGAGAGGAGGAGGAGAGGGGAGGAAAGAGGGGGAGGGTGAGAGGAGGAGTTCGCGAAGCTGACTAGGGTGAGACTCTGCTGCATTCTGTAAGACGCCTGCGTGCGTGTGACGGTCCGTGCGCGTGTGTGCACGTGTGTGTGTGTGTGCGTGACTGTGTGACTGTGTGTGTGACTGTGTGTGCGTGACTGTGTGTGCGTGACTGTGTGTGTGACACTGGTGTGTGTGTGACTGTGTGTGTGGTGTGTGTGTGACTGTGTGTGTGACTGGTGTGTGTGTGACTGTGTGTGTGACACTGGTGTGTGTGTGACTGTGTGTGTGGTGTGTGTGTGACTGTGTGTGACTGGTGTGTGCGTGACTGTGTGTGTGGTGTGTGTGTGACTGTGTGTGTGGTGTGTGTGTGACTGTGTGTGTGACTGGTGTGTGTGTGACTGTGTGTGTGACACTGGTGTGTGTGTGACTGTGTGTGTGGTGTGTGTGTGACTGTGTGTGTGACTGGTGTGTGCGTGACTGTGTGTGTGACACTGGTGTGTGTGTGACTGTGTGTGTGGTGTGTGTGTGACTGTGTGTGTGACTGGTGTGTGTGTGACTGTGTGTGTGGTGTGTGTGTGACTGGTGTGTGTGTGACTGTGCGTGTGTGTGCGTGTGTGTGTGCGCGTGTGTGTGTGCGCGTGTGTGTGTGTGTGTGCGTGTGTGTGCGTGTGTGTGCGTGCGTGTGTGTGTGTGACCATGCAGAGCGGTGGTGTAGTGGTTAGTGCTACGCTGCGCTATGAACCCGGCGACACGAGTTCGATTCCCGCTCACGGCCAACACCGGTGACGATTACCTGAACCGGTCCCGGGCCTCCCCTAGGTCGACTCAAACGA
Organism: Lampetra fluviatilis; assembly: GCF_964198595.1. NCBI lineage: Eukaryota > Metazoa > Chordata > Hyperoartia > Petromyzontiformes > Petromyzontidae > Lampetra > Lampetra fluviatilis. The sequence goes on along the minus strand of NC_136341.1, from coordinate 5,981,670 downwards.
GTACCTGGCGCGATGTGTAAATATCGCCACTAGGGAGACAAAGGCGGTCGGGCGTGGTGCTGGCCACCCACCCCCTCGTGTGCCGTTGCGGCCTTCATAGGTGTGCTCGCTAACAGCACTTGCCCCTACAGTCTGTTAAGGCTACACGGGGGATCTTTGTGTGACCATGCGTGTGTGTGTGCCGGTGCGTGCGTGACAGCGCTGAGTTACAGCTGCATGTGTCGCAGTGCGTCGCAACGCTGCAGTCTACTCCTGTGCGTGATGGTGATGTGGTTCAGTAGCTCTGTGGTTCAGTGGCTCTGTGGTTCAGTGGCTCTGTGGTTCAGGAGCTCTGTGGTTCAGTAGCTCTGTGGTTCAGTAGCTCTGTGGTTCAGTGGATCTGTGGTTCAGTGGATCTGTGGTTCAGTGGATCTGTGGTTCAGTGGATCTGTGGTTCAGTGGATCTGTGGTTCAGTGGATCTGTGGTTCAGTGGATCTGTGGTTCAGTGGATCTGTGGTTCAGTGGATCTGTGGTTCAGTGGATCTGTGGTTCAGTGGATCTGTGGTTCAGTGGATCTGTGGTTCAGTGGATCTGTGGTTCAGTGGATCTGTGGTTCAGTGGATCTGTGGTTCAGTGGATCTGTGGTTCAGTAGCTCTGTGGTTCAGTATCTCTGTGGTTCAGGAGCTCTGTGGTTCAGTATCTCTGTGGTTCAGTATCTCTGTGGTTCAGTATCTCTGTGGTTCAGGAGCTCTGTGGTTCAGTGGCTCTGTGGTTCAGTATCTCTGTGGTTCAGTAGCTCTGTGGTTCAGTAGCTCTGTGGTTCAGTAGCTCTGTGGTTCAGTATCTCTGTGGTTCAGTAGCTGTGTGGTTCAGTAGCTCTGTGGTTCAGTAGCTCTGTGGTTCAGTGGCTGTGTGGTTCAGTAGCTCTGTGGTTCAGGAGCTCTGTGGTTCAGTAGCTCTGTGGTTCAGTAGCTCTGTGGTTCAGGAGCTCTGTGGTTCAGTAGCTGTGTGGTTCAGGAGCTCTGTGGTTCAGGAGCTCTGTGGTTCAGTAGCTCTGTGGTTCAGTAACTCTGTGGTTCAGTAGCTCTGTGGTTCAGTAGCTGTGTGGTTCAGGAGCTCTGTGGTTCAGTAGCTCTGTGGTTCAGTAGCTCTGTGGTTCAGGAGCTCTGTGGTTCAGGAGCTCTGTGGTTCAGTGGCTCTGTGGTTCAGGAGCTCTGTGGTTCAGTGGCTCTGTGGTTCAGGAGCTCTGTGGTTCAGTGGCTCTGTGGTTCAGGAGCTCTGTGGTTCAGTAGCTCTGTGGTTCAGGAGCTCTGTGGTTCAGGAGCTCTGTGGTTCAGTAGCTCTGTGGTTCAGGAGCTCTGTGGTTCAGTGGCTCTGTGGTTCAGGAGCTCTGTGGTTCAGTAGCTCTGTGGTTCAGTGGCTCTGTGGTTCAGGAGCTCTGTGGTTCAGTAGCTCTGTGGTTCAGTGGCTCTGTGGTTCAGGAGCTCTGTGGTTCAGTAGCTCTGTGGTTCAGTGGCTCTGTGGTTCAGGAGCTCTGTGGTTCAGTAGCTCTGTGGTTCAGTGGCTCTGTGGTTCAGGAGCTCTGTGGTTCAGTAGCTCTGTGGTTCAGTGGCTCTGTGGTTCAGGAGCTCTGTGGTTCAGTAGCTCTGTGGTTCAGTGGCTCTGTGGTTCAGGAGCTCTGTGGTTCAGTAGCTCTGTGGTTCAGTGGCTCTGTGGTTCAGGAGCTCTGTGGTTCAGTAGCTCTGTGGTTCAGTGGCTCTGTGGTTCAGGAGCTCTGTGGTTCAGTAGCTCTGTGGTTCAGTGGCTCTGTGGTTCAGGAGCTCTGTGGTTCAGTAGCTCTGTGGTTCAGTGGCTCTGTGGTTCAGGAGCTCTGTGGTTCAGTAGCTCTGTGGTTCAGTGGCTCTGTGGTTCAGGAGCTCTGTGGTTCAGTAGCTCTGTGGTTCAGTGGCTCTGTGGTTCAGGAGCTCTGTGGTTCAGTAGCTCTGTGGTTCAGTGGCTCTGTGGTTCAGGAGCTCTGTGGTTCAGTAGCTCTGTGGTTCAGTAGCTCTGTGGTTCAGTAGCTCTGTGGTTCAGTGGCTCTGTGGTTCAGGAGCTCTGTGGTTCAGTAGCTCTGTGGTTCAGTGGCTCTGTGGTTCAGTAGCTCTGTGGTTCAGTAGCTCTGTGGTTCAGTGGCTCTGTGGTTCAGGAGCTCTGTGGTTCAGTAGCTCTGTGGTTCAGTGGCTCTGTGGTTCAGGAGCTCTGTGGTTCAGTAGCTCTGTGGTTCAGTAGCTCTGTGGTTCAGTAGCTCTGTGGTTCAGTGGCTCTGTGGTTCAGTAGCTCTGTGGTTCAGTAGCTCTGTGGTTCAGTGGCTCTGTGGTTCAGGAGCTCTGTGGTTCAGTAGCTCTGTGGTTCAGTGGCTCTGTGGTTCAGTAGCTCTGTGGTTCAGTAGCTCTGTGGTTCAGTGGCTCTGTGGTTCAGGAGCTCTGTGGTTCAGTAGCTCTGTGGTTCAGTGGCTCTGTGGTTCAGGAGCTCTGTGGTTCAGTAGCTCTGTGGTTCAATAGCTCTGTGGTTCAGTAGCTCTGTGGTTCAGTGGCTCTGTGGTTCAGTAGCTCTGTGGTTCAGTAGCTCTGTGGTTCAGTGGCTCTGTGGTTCAGGAGCTCTGTGGTTCAGTAGCTCTGTGGTTCAGTAGCTCTGTGGTTCAGTATCTCTGTGGTTCAGTAGCTCTGTGGTTCAGTGGCTCTGTGGTTCAGTAGCTCTGTGGTTCAGTAGCTCTGTGGTTCAGTAGCTCTGTGGTTCAGTAGCTCTGTGGTTCAGTGGCTGTGTGGTTCAGTGGCTCTGTGGTTCAGGAGCTCTGTGGTTCAGTAGCTCTGTGGTTCAGTATCTCTGTGGTTCAGGAGCTCTGTGGTTCAGTAGCTCTGTGGTTCAGGAGCTCTGTGGTTCAGGAGCTCTGTGGTTCAGTGGCTCTGTGGTTCAGTAGCTCTGTGGTTCAGTGGCTCTGTGGTTCAGGAGCTCTGTGGTTCAGTAGCTCTGTGGTTCAGTAGCTCTGTGGTTCAGTATCTCTGTGGTTCAGTAGCTCTGTGGTTCAGTAGCTCTGTGGTTCAGTGGCTCTGTGGTTCAGTAGCTCTGTGGTTCAGTAGCTCTGTGGTTCAGTAGCTCTGTGGTTCAGTAGCTCTGTGGTTCAGTGGCTGTGTGGTTCAGTAGCTCTGTGGTTCAGTAGCTCTGTGGTTCAGTATCTCTGTGGTTCAGTAGCTCTGTGGTTCAGTAGCTCTGTGGTTCAGTAGCTCTGTGGTTCAGTAGCTCTGTGGTTCAGGAGCTCTGTGGTTCAGTAGCTGTGTGGTTCAGTAGCTGTGTGGTTCAGGAGCTCTGTGGTTCAGTAGCTGTGTGGTTCAGGAGCTCTGTGGTTCAGTGGCTCTGTGGTTCAGTAGCTGTGTGGTTCAGTAGCTGTGTGGTTCAGTAGCTCTGTGGTTCAGTATCTCTGTGGTTCAGTAGCTCTGGGGTTCAGTGGCTCTGTGGTTCAGTAGCTCTGTGGTTCAGTAGCTCTGGGGTTCAGTGGCTCTGTGGTTCAGTAGCTCTGTGGTTCAGTAGCTCTGGGGTTCAGTGGCTCTGTGGTTCAGTGGCTCTGTGGTTCAGTAGCTCTGGGGTTCAGTGGCTCTGTGGTTCAGTATCTCTGTGGTTCAGTAGCTCTGGGGTTCAGTGGCTCTGTGGTTCAGTGGCTCTGTGGTTCAGTAGCTCTGTGGTTCAGGGGCTCTGTGGTTCAGTGGCTCTGTGGTTCAGGGGCTCTGTGGTTCAGTATCTCTGTGGTTCAGTGGCTCTGTGGTTCAGGGGCTCTGTGGTTCAGGGGCTCTGTGGTTCAGTATCTCTGTGGTTCAGTATATCTGTGGTTCAGTAGCTCTGTGGTTCAGTGGCTCTGTGGTTCAGGGGCTCTGTGGTTCAGTATCTCTGTGGTTCAGTATCTCTGTGGTTCAGTAGCTCTGTGGTTCAGTAGCTCTGTGGTTCAGTAGCTCTGTGGTTCAGTGGCTCTGTGGTTCAGGAGCTCTGTGGTTCAGTATCTCTGTGGTTCAGTAGCTCTGTGGTTCAGTAGCTCTGTGGTTCAGTGGCTCTGTGGTTCAGGAGCTCTGTGGTTCAGTATATCTGTGGTTCAGTAGCTCTGTGGTTCAGTATCTCTGTGGTTCAGTAGCTCTGTGGTTCAGTAGCTCTGTGGTTCAGTAGCTCTGTGGTTCAGGAGCTCTGTGGTTCAGTGGCTCTGTGGTTCAGTAGCTCTGTGGTTCAGGAGCTCTGTGGTTCAGTGGCTCTGTGGTTCAGTAGCTCTGTGGTTCAGTAGCTCTGTGGTTCAGTAGCTCTGTGGTTCAGTAGCTCTGTGGTTCAGGAGCACTGTGGTTCAGGGGCTCTGTGGTTCAGTAGCTCTGTGGTTCAGTGGCTCTGTGGTTCAGTAGCTCTGTGGTTCAGGGGCTCTGTGGTTCAGTGGCTCTGTGGTTCAGTAGCTCTGTGGTTCAGGGGCTCTGTGGTTCAGTGGCTCTGTGGTTCAGTAGCTCTGTGGTTCAGGGGCTCTGTGGTTCAGTAGCTCTGTGGTTCAGGAGCTCTGTGGTTCAGTGGCTCTGTGGTTCCGTAGCTCTGTGGTTCAGGGGCTCTGTGGTTCAGTAGCTCTGTGGTTCAGGAGCTCTGTGGTTCAGTAGCTCTGTGGTTCAGTGGCTCTGTGGTTCAGGAGCTCTGTGGTTCAGTAGCTGTGTGGTTCAGTAACTCTGTGGTTCAGTATCTCTGTGGTTCAGTAGTTCTGTGGTTCAGTAGCTCTGTGGTTCAGGAGCTCTGTGGTTCAGGAGCTCTGTGGTTCAGTATCTCTGTGGTTCAGTGGCTCTGTGGTTCAGTAGCTCTGTGGTTCAGGGGCTCTGTGGTTCAGTAGCTCTGTGGTTCAGGAGCTCTGTGGTTCAGTAGCTGTGTGGTTCAGGAGCTCTGTGGTTCAGTGGCTCTGTGGTTCAGTAGCTCTGTGGTTCAGTAGCTCTGTGGTTCAGTAGCTCTGTGGTTCAGGAGCTCTGTGGTTCAGGAGCTCTGTGGTTCAGTAGCTCTGTGGTTCAGTGGCTCTGTGGTTCAGTAGCTCTGTGGTTCAGGGGCTCTGTGGTTCAGTAGCTCTGTGGTTCAGGAGCTCTGTGGTTCAGTAGCTGTGTGGTTCAGGAGCTCTGTGGTTCAGTGGCTCTGTGGTTCAGTAGCTGTGTGGTTCAGTAGCTCTGTGGTTCAGTGGCTCTGTGGTTCAGTGGCTCTGTGGTTCAGTAGCTCTGTGGTTCAGGAGCTCTGTGGTTCAGTGGCTCTGTGGTTCAGGAGCTCTGAACCACAGAGTTGAACACAGTGCAGATGATGGAGTCACACACCACCACCACTACCACTTCCACCACTACCACCATTACCACCACCACCACCGCTGCCACCACTACCACCACTACCACCGCTACCACCACGGCTACCACCACTACCACCACCACCACCGCCACCACTACCACCACTACCACCACTACCACCACCACCACTGCCACCACTACCACCGCCGCCCCGCCAATGAAAAATAAAAACGGAAAATTGCTCCCTCGTGATCACTCGCTACTGATGCACAGAGACAGCTGCCGCTGGGGGTGCCCCTAGGCTAGACCCACACAGCAGCCAATCACCACCACCCCTACTACTGACACGGGGGGAGGGCACAGGGAGGTGGGGGTGGCACGGTGGGTGGGGGACACGGGGGGCACGGTGGGTGGGGGACACGGGGAGGGGGGACACGGGGAGGGGGGGCACGGGGGGGGCACGGTGGGTGGGAGGCACGGGGGGCACGGTGGGTGGGGGACACGGGGAGGGGGGGACACGGGGAGGGGGGGCACGGGGGGGGCACGGTGGGTGGGAGGCACGGGGAGGGGGGGGCACGGCGGGAGGGGCACGGGGGGGGGGCTCGGTGGGTGGGAGGCACGGGGGTGGGGGGCACGGGGGGGGGGGCACGGGGGGTCATTGACCCGACGGTGAATGTGAAGACCGCCGCTGTTGTTGTTGTTGTTTATCGATCAGGGAAATTGTCAATTGAAGCTCTGGGATCAATTTGTTGTTGTTGTTGTTGGGGGGTAGGGTAGGGGGTGGGGTAGGGGGGTGGGTGGGGGACACGGGGGGCAGAAACAGGAATCGTTTCTCAAGCCGAGATGGTAATCTCACTCCACTCCCCTCTCACCTCACTCCTCTACCCTCTCACCTCACTCCACTCTCATCTCACTCCCCTCTCCCCTCACTCCACTCCCCTCTCATCTCACTCCTCTACCCTCTCACCTCACTCCACTCTCATCTCACTCCCCTCTCCCCTCACTCCACTCCCCTCTCATCTCACTCCTCTACCCTCTCACCTCACTCCACTCTCATCTCACTCCCCTCTCATCTCACTCCACTCTCATCTCACTCCACTCCCCTCCACGCACTCTCCTGCCTCTCCCCTCTCACCTCACTCCCCTACCTCTCATCTCACTCTACTCCCCTCCACGCACTCTCCTGCCTCTCCCCTCTCATCTCACTCCACTCCCCTCCACGCACTCTCCTACCTCTCTCCTCCCATCTCACTCCACTCCCCTCCACACACTCCCCTACCTCTCTCCTCCCATCTCACTCCAGTCCCCTCCACGCACTCTCCTGCCTCTCCCATCTCACTCCACTCCCCTCCACACACTCCCCTACCTCTCTCCTCCCATCTCACTCCACTCCCCTCCACGCACTCTCCTACCTCTCCCCTCACTCCACTCCCCTCTCATCTCACTCCACTCCCCTCCACGCACTCTCCTGCCTCTCCCCTCTCATCTCTAGCCTAGGGGCACCCCCAGCGGCAGCTGTCCCTGTGCATCAGTCTGCTGCCAGTAGTCGGGGAGGAGTGGCGGGGGTGATCGTTGCCGGGTGTGATCACAAGTGACCAATTCACGGCATCGTTTTGAATTTTTTCCCCATTTCGATTCGTAATCGTAGCAAAAAAAAAAACCTCGCTGATCGGCCGAACGCGCTCCAAGCCACCGAACCCCACACCTTGAACGCGGAACAAAACATTGATCGCGAAAATGCGAAATATTACTGCGTTGCTAAACTCTCTCCTCCGCCCATCCTCCCTCCTCCTCCTCCATCCTCCTCCATCGCAGCCCACGACGTAGAACCACGGACTGCCGCTCCGCTCGCCGCCCACAGGGTCAGCGTCTGTCAAAGCCATCACGAGACCCCTTTTCTAATCCGCAATCAATGAGGCGAGTTTGTGTTTGTCAGCGGCCTGGACCTGCCACTAACGCCACCGCCGCCGCCACCACCGCCACCGCCACCACCACCACCACCACTGCTTCCACCCCCATCACCTCCACCGCCACGACCACCACCACTGCCACTACCACTACCACCACCACTGCCACTACCACTACCACCACCACTGTCACTACCACTACCACCACCACTGTCACTATCACTACCACCACCACTGTCACTACCACCACCACTGCCACTACCACTACCACCACCACTGCCACTACCACTACCACCACCACTGCCACTATCACTACCACCACCACTGACACTACCACCACCACTGCCACTACCACTACCACCACCACTGCCACTACCACTACCACCACCACTGCCACTACCACTACCACCACCACTGCCACTACCACCACCACTACCACCACCACCACCACTGTCACTACCACCACCACTGTCACTACCACCGCCACTACCACCACCACCACCACTGTCACGACCACCACCACTACCACCACCACCACGACCACCAACAAGACCACTAAACAGTGGGATCCACACCGTGGGATCTGAACCTCTGCAGCCAACGGCAAACACCCTTTGCCCTGAGAGGCCCTCGCCGATTCCAGGCCCTCCGTGATTGCGAGCAATGCGATCCACGGACACTACCACTAGACCCTACCACTAGACCCTGGCACTAGACCCTGGCACTAGACCCTGGCACTAGACCCTGGCACTAGACCCTGGCACTAGACCCTACCACTAGACCCTACCACTAGACCCTGGCACTAGACCCTACCACTAGACCCTACCACTAGACCCTGGCACTAGACCCTACCACTAGACCCTACCACTAGACCCTGGCACTAGACCCTAGCACTAGACCCTACCACTAGACCCTACCACTAGACCCTAGCACTAGACCCTACCACTAGACCCTACCACTAGACCCTGGCACTAGACCCTGGCACTAGACCCTGGCACTAGACCCTGGCACTAGACCCTGGCACTAGACCCTAGCACTAGACCCTGGCACTAGACCCTGGCACTAGACCCTGGCACTAGACCCTGGCACTAGACCCTGGCACTAGACCCTAGCACTAGACCCTGGCACTAGACCCTGGCACTAGACCCTGGCACTAGACCCTGGCACTAGACCCTGGCACTAGACCCTACCACTAGACCCTACCACTAGACCCTGGCACTAGACCCTGGCACTAGACCCTGGCACTAGACCCTGGCACTAGACCCTGGCACTAGACCCTAGCACTAGACCCTGGCACTAGACCCTGGCACTAGACCCTACCACTAGACCCTAGCACTAGACCCTAGCACTAGACCCTGGCACTAGGCCCTACCACTAGACCCTGGCACTAGACCCTACCACTAGACCCTAGCACTAGACCCTAGCACTAGACCCTGGCACTAGACCCTGGCACTAGACCCTGGCACTAGACCCTGGCACTAGACCCTACCACTAGACCCTAGCACTAGACCCTACCACTAGACCCTGGCACTAGGCCCTACCACTAGACCCTGGCACTAGACCCTACCACTAGACCCTACCACTAGACCCTAGCACTAGACCCTACCACTAGACCCTGGCACTAGACCCTACCACTAGACCCTGGCACTAGGCCCTACCACTAGACCCTGGCACTAGACCCTGGCACTAGACCCTAGCACTAGACCCTAGCACTAGACCCTGGCACTAGACCCTGGCACTAGACCCTACCACTAGACCCTGGCACTAGACCCTGGCACTAGACCCTAGCACTAGACCCTGGCACTAGACCCTGGCACTAGACCCTGGCACTAGACCCTGGCACTAGACCCTACCACTAGACCCTACCACTAGACCCTGGCACTAGACCCTACCACTAGACCCTGGCACTAGACCCTGGCACTAGACCCTACCACTAGACCCTGGCACTAGACCCTGGCACTAGACCCTACCACTAGACCCTGGCACTAGACCCTGGCACTAGACCCTAGCACTAGACCCTGGCACTAGACCCTAGCACTAGACCCTGGCACTAGACCCTGGCACTAGACCCTGGCACTAGACCCTACCACTAGACCCTACCACTAGACCCTACCACTAGACCCTACCACTAGACCCTACCACTAGACCCTGGCACTAGACCCTACCACTAGACCCTGGCACTAGACCCTGGCACTAGACCCTACCACTAGACCCTACCACTAGACCCTACCACTAGACCCTACCACTAGACCCTGGCACTAGACCCTACCACTAGACCCTGGCACTAGACCCTGGCACTAGACCCTACCACTAGACCCTACCACTAGACCCTACCACTAGACCCTACCACTAGACCCTGGCACTAGACCCTACCACTAGACCCTGGCACTAGACCCTACCACTAGACCCTGGCCCGTACGTCGCTCATGCCGACGCCGCCACCTCCACCGCCGACGTTTCCGCTCGTTGGAGTCGTCGCATCGACCACGAAAGGCACCGGCGGAGAGGAAACATCCCCCACGCACCCCAAAGACAAAGATCCCCCGTGTAGCCTGTAGCAGGCTGTAGGGGCAAGTGCTGTGAGTAGCAGCAGCAGCAGAAGCTACGAACACACAAAGACAAAGAACCCCCGTGTAGCCTGAACCAGGCTGTAGGGGCAAGTGCTGTTAGCGAGTAGCAGCAGCTACGAATACACAAAGACAAAGATCCCCCGTGTAGCCTGTAGCAGGCTGCAGGGGCAAGTGCTGTGAGTAGCAGCAGCAGAAGCTACGAACACACAAAGACAAAGATCCCCGTGTAGCCTGTAGCAGGCTGTAGGGGCAAGTGCTGTTAGCGAGTAGCAGCAGATACGAATACACAAAGACAAAGAACCCCCGTGTAGCCTGTAGCAGGCTGCAGGGGCAAGTGCTGTGAGTAGCAGCAGCAGAAGCTACGAACACACAAAGACAAAGATCCCCCGTGTAGCCTGTAGCAGGCTGCAGGGGCAAGTGCTGTTAGCGAGCGAGCACCTATGAAGGCTACCGGCACTGTGGCACACACGAGGGGGTAGGGTGGCCAGCACCACGCCCGGCCGCCTTTGTCTTCCCCGGTGGCGATGTTCACTACACACCGCTTACAACGGGTAACTCATTTGAGGCTGAGTCGACCTAGGGGCGAGGCCCAGGTACCGGTTCGGATAATCGTCAACCGGCGTTGTCCGTGACGGGGAATCGATTCCCGGGGGTCACCGGGTTCGTAGCGCAGCGTAGCGCTAACCGCTGCACCACCGCTCCCCCCACACCCCCCCACACCCCCCATTGTCTACACGGAGCGTAATCGTCCATGGCAAAACGCGCGCGCAATCATTCCACCCCCCCCCCGAGGGGTTTGAGAGTGTGCATGCGTGTGTGCGCGTGCGTGTGTGCGTGCGCGTGTGTGCGTGTGTGCGTGTGTGTGCGTGTGTGTGCACGTGCGTGTGTGTGTGCGTGTGTGTGCGTGTGTGCGTGTGTGTGCGTGCGTGCGTGCGTGTGTGTGCGTGCGTGTGTGCGTGTGTGCGTGTGCGTGTGCGCGTGTGTGCGTGTGTGCGTGTGTGCGGTGCATCTGCCGGTCATCTCAGTCAGTCGACCCGCTGCTGGTACCACCGCCTGCAGGGTCTGTCACCTGATCTCATCCTCCTGCACCTAGCCTGGCACAGCAGTCAACACATGGCACCCGCTGGGTCTGTCCCATGATCTCATCCTCCTGCACCTAGCCTGGCACAGCAGTAAACCCATGGCACCTGCTGGGTCTGTCCTGTGATCTCCTGCACCTAGCCTGGCACAGCAGTCAACCCATGGCATCTGCAGGGTCTGTCCCGTGACCTCCTCCTCATGCACCTAGCCTGGCACAGCAGTCAACCCATGGCACCTGCAGGGTCTGTCCCGTGACCTCCTCCTCATGCACCTAGCCTGGCACAGCAGTCAACCCATGGCATCTGCAGGGTCTGTCCCGTGACCTCCTCCTCATGCACCTAGCCTGGCACAGCAGTCAACCCATGGCACCCGCTAGGTCTGTCCCGTGATCTCATCCTCCTGCACCTAGCCTGGCACAGCAGTCAACCCATGGCACCTGCAGGGTCTGTCCCGTGACCTCCTCCTCCTGCACCTAGCCTTGTGTGTGTGTGTTGTTGTGTGTTTGTGTGTTGTGTGTGTTGTTGTGTGTGTGTTGTTGTGTGTTGTTGTGTGTGTTGTGTGTGTGTGTGTTGTTGGGTGTGTTGTGTGTGTTGTTGTGTGTTTGTGTGTTGTGTGTGTGTGTTGTTGTGTGTGTATGTTGTGTGTGTATGTTGTGTGTGTGTATGTGTTGTTGTGTGTGTGTGTTGTGTGTGTGGTGTGTGTGTGTGTTGTTGTGTGTGTTGTGTTGGTGTGTGTGTTGTTGTGTGTTAGCGAAGTTGCTTCTAGCGAACAGCACTTGCCCAAAAAAGTCTGCTGAAGACTAGACGGGGGGGGAGTGGGTGGGAATCTCTGCCTTTGTGTATGAGATCATGCCAGTGATTGCGTGTGTCTGTGTGCATGTGTGTGTGTCTGCATGTGCATGTGCACGTGTGTGTGTGCATGTGTGCGTGTGCGCGCATGTGCGTGTGTGCATGTGTGTGTGTGCATGTGTGTCTGTGTGCATGTGCGTCTGTGTCTGTGTGCATGTGCGTCTGTGTCTGTGTGCATGTGCGTCTGTGTCTGTGTGCACGTGCGTGTGTGCACGTGCGTGTGTGTGTGTGTGCATGTGTGCGCGTGTGTGTCTGTTTGCATGTGTGTGTGCGTGTGTGTGTGTGCGCGTGTGCGTGTGTGTGTGTGTGCATGTGTGTCTGTGTGCATGTGTGTCTGTGTGCACGTGCGTGTGTGCATGTGTGCATGTGCGTGTGCGCGCCTGCATCTCATTACCTACATTGCAAGCATGCGTGTCTGTGTGTGTGTGTGCGTGAGTGTGTTTGTGTGTCTCTGTGTGAGTGCGTGTTTCTTCCAGCGTGTCTATGTAAGTGCACGCATGCATGTCTCCCTCCTGCACGTGGGCCTGCCTGCCTGTGTGTGCGCGTCTGTGTGTCCCTGTGTGTGTGTGTCCCTGTGTGTGTGTCCCTGTGTGTGTGTGCCCCTGTGTGTGTGTGTCCCTGTGTGTGTGTCCCTGTGTGTGTGTGTCCCTGTGTGTGTGTGTCCCTGTGTGTGTGTCCCTGTGTGTGTGTGCCCCTGTGTGTGTGTGTCCCTGTGTGTGTGTCCCTGTGTGTGTGTGCCCCTGTGTGTGTGTGCCCTGTGTGTGTGTGCCCCTGTGTGTGTGTGTCCCTGTGTGTGTGTGTCCCTGTGTGTGTGTCCCTGTGTGTGTGTGCCCCTGTGTGTGTGTGTCCCTGTGTGTGTGTGTCCCTGTGTGTGTGTGTCCCTGTGTGTGTGTGCCCTGTGTGTGTGTGCCCCTGTGTGTGTCCCTGTGTGTGTGTGTCCCTGTGTGTGTGTGCCCCTGTGTGTGTGTGTCCGTGTGTGTGTGTCCCTGTGTGTGTGTCCCTGTGTGTGTGTGTCCCTGTGTGTGTGTGTCCCTGTGTGTGTGTGTCCCTGTGTGTGTGTCCCTGTGTGTGTGTCCCTGTGTGTGAGTGCTGGTTTGGTGGGGAGCGGTAGTGTAGCGGTTAGCGCGCTGCGCTATGAACCTGGCGACCCGGGTTCGATTCCCGCTCACGGCCAACCCCAGTGACGATTATCTGAACCGGTCCTGGGCCTCCCCTAGGTCGACTCAGCCTGAAACGAGTACCTGGTGTGGTGTGTAAACATCGCCACTGGGGAGACAAAGGCGGTCGGGCGTGGTGCTGGCCACCCACCCCCTCGTGTACCGTGCCGGCCTTCATAGGTGCTCGCTAACAGCACTTGCCCCTACAGTCTGTTAAGGCTATACGGGGGATCTTTTTTTTGTGCTGGTTTGGCGGCTGTGGCCGTTTGAAACCACCACAGCGACCAAATGGGGGCTCTGCACGGATGTGAGGGGCTGGGAACCCCTCCACCGTCAATTTAACTACCACTAAACTACGTGGCCGGGAGTCGGAGCCATTCCCTGTTCACTTTGGGGTGCGACAGGGATGTCATCTGGCTCCCACATTATTTAACATCTATTTCGACCACGTAGTTGGTGAAGCCTTCAATAGCTGTAGCGGAGGAATTTCCATCTGGTACAGACACAATGGGAGGCTGATCGATGCCCGGGTGCGGTCAAGGGATGGCTCCCTATTGCTCAACCACGTTACGTATGCCGATGATCTGGCAATTGCTGCTCACTCAGAGGAGGAGTTGGAGATGCTGTTGATGAGACTGGAGCTTGCCACTAAGAGGCGGGGCCTTACCATCAGCCCCATCAAAACTAAGCACCTGCCTGGGTATTTTGTACCATCGGACACTCCACCCCCACAACTCCCAATCAGGTGATGGGGCAGTTGTAGAGAGAGTGGAGAATTTCCCATACCTGGGCAGTGTGCTCATGACCGGCTCCGGTTTGACAGCAGAGGTCTCACTCCGAATCAGTCGAGCGGCATTATCTTTTCATCGGTTGCGTAACGCTGTGTGGAAGCTACTTGGTCTGTCGCTCCGCATGAAGCTTCAGGTCTTCTCGGCCACAGTCATTCCCTCCCTTGTCTACGCTTGCGAAACGTGGACCCCCCTAATGGAACATCTTCGCCGGTTAGAAACATTTAGGCTGGCCTGCCGACGATCCATCCTGGGTTTAACCTGCAGGCTGGATCGTGTGAGGAGCTCACAAATCCTTGAAAGATCTGGGCAAAGTCCCATCGGTGAGCTCCTCCGGCAGGCAAGGCTGCGTTGGCTGGGTCATGTAGCCCGCATGCCCAGCCACCGCATGCCTAAACAGCTTTTGTTCGGCCGGATCGAGGGGGCTAAACGGGCGCGGCACGGGCTAGAGAAGAGATGGAGTGATGTGGTGCAGGAGGACGTGGAGCTGAGTGGACTTACCGATGACTACCTTATTACCTCTGTAATAAGTCAGTGCCCTACCTTATTACAGACCAACTCAGACACTTATTTCCCACCCTGTCCCCCTAATAAATATCAACGTTCATCGTACAAAGTCCCATCACAAGGGAGAAACACAAACAAATAGACACGAATATATCAAAATATACCAATAGGATAATAGGGTTTTTCCCCTTTTTTCTGAAACATTTCTAAAAGGAATCGGGTGGTGCATTAACCACAATTTTTTTGGTCAAAATGCAAACAAAAAGCACACCCTGATAATACATGCATTGTCCTTGAAACTGATTGGTCCAGACCAGAGCCTCGTCTCAATTGGTGCTAGGCCAGAGGATGCCAAAGGCGTACAGCTCAAAGACAATGCACTGTCAAAGTAATGAGGGCACGGGGTGAGCATCTACATCATTAGAGCTCCTTTGCCAGTACCAAAACATAATCATAGCAGGAACCCAGAAAAAAGAAGGGGGAAAAACCCTATTATTATAATTTAGTACTGGCGAAGGTGGTCTAATGATGTTGATACACTACACTACTATACACTACACTATACACTACACTATACACTACACTATACACTACACTACTATACACTACACTATACACTACTATACACTACTATACACTACTATACACTACTATACACTACACTATACACTACCATACACTACACTACTATACACGACACTATACACTACACTACCATACACTGCACTATACACGACACTATACACTACTTCATTGAACCTCCTTTGCCAGTACCAAAATATAATCATAGGAGTTTTTCCCCTTTTGTCTGGCAACAAAACTGAAACCTTTTTACGAGGAATCATGTGGTGCATTAACCACAATACTTTCAGTCAAAATGTAAACAAAAGACACACTCTGATAATAATTACATTGTCCTTGAAACGGATTGGTCCACACCAGAGACAGCTTTCCGGTGTGGACCAATCCGTTTCAAGAACAATGCCAGTACATTTCGATTTAAAGCTTTCGTGACTGCAGGGATTCATCTTCTTGGTTCTTTCGGTAAAGTCACATAGAAGGGAAGTATTATTTTATTACTTCCCTTCTACGTGACTTTACCGAAAGAACCAAGAAGACGAATGCCAGTACAGGTGGTTAATACTGACACGATCCCTTGCAAAAGGTTTCAGCTTTGTGTTTTAACATCTTGACACCTGTGTTATTGCCAGAAAAGGTGAAACCTTTTCTCAGAGACGCAAAAAGTTTGAAGTTGTATTGAAACGGCTTCACGCCGCATGGACGTGAAAACGCAATCTCCCTTGTTACAGGAATACTGGGCAAAAACCGTGATGGGTTGACAACTTTGTAACCATTATCATCATCATCATGGCCATCATCATCGTCACTTGGAGATGTACAGGAGCAGTAGGCCAAATACGCCACGAACGCGTGGCTTCGATTCTAAACGTGAAAAAGGGGGGGGGGGGAAACGGGAGGAACCTGATAAAGAAATCCACGAAAACACGGGGAGAGAGACACGCAGACTCCAAAATCTACAGCAGCAGCAGCAGGCATCGTCAGGGTCGTGATCGAACCCACGACCTCCTGTGTACCAGGTGAGGTAGTCAACATCTCCTAGCCACCGCGATGATGATGATGATGATGAGAGAGAGACACGCAAACTCCAAATCTACAGCAGCAGGCATCGTCAGGGTCGGGATCGAACCCACGACCTCCTGTACACCAGGCGAGGTAGTCAACATCTCCTAGCCACCGTGATGATGATGATGAGAGAGAGATGCAGACTCCAAAATCTACAGCAGCAGGTATCGCCAGGGTCGTGATCGAACCCACGACCTCCTGTGTACCAGGCGAGGTAGTCAACATCTCCTAGCCACCGTGATGATGATGATGAGAGACACGCAAACTCCAAATCTACAGCAGCAGGTATCATCAGGGTCGTGATCGAACCCACGACCTCCTGTATACCAGGCGAGGTAGTCAACATCTCCTAGCCACCGCGATGATGATGATGATGAGAGAGAGAAAAAAGGCGAGAGAGGAGGGAATGAAACGGCTACCAGCTCGCCGCGCTCACGCACTTTAATTCCACCCCCTTCTTCAAATGTCAAATGCGCTCTTAGAGTCGCGCTAGATCTTGTCTCGCTCCCTCTCCCTCTGTCTCTCGATTTTTGTTTTTCAAAGAAAGGTTGTCGTTGATTACCACGTGAAGGAACATCGCCCGAAACGTCGTCCGTTATTATATTTCAACTTTTAAGAACACACACACACACACACGTGCGCGCGCGCGCGTGGTGTTGTTGTTGTTGACGAAGGTGTTGATGTTGTTGTTGTTGTTGTTGACGGGGGTGTTGATATTGTTGTTGTTGTTGACGAAGGTGTTGATGTTGTTGTTGTTGACGAAGGTGTTGATGTTGTTGTTGTTGACGGGGGTGTTGCTCACTCCCCCCTCTCTGCTCCCCCCCCTCTCGCTCGCTCCCTCGCTCCCTCGCTCCCTCGCTCGCTCTCTCGCTCGCTCTCTCGCTCGCTCGCTCCCTCGCTCTCTCGCTCGCTCTCTCGCTCCCTCGCTCTCTCGCTCGCTCTCTCGCTCCCTCGCTCGCTCCCTCGCTCCCTCGCTCCCTCGCTCGCTCCCTCGCTCCCTCGCTCGCTCGCTCTCTCGCTCTCTCGCTCGCTCTCTCGCTCCCTCTCTCGCTCCCTCTCTCGCTCCCTCGCTCGCTCCCTCGCTCGCTCTCTCGCTCGCTCTCTCGCTCCCTCGCTCGCTCTCTCGCTCGCTCTCTCGCTCCCTCGCTCGCTCTCTCGCTCGCTCTCTCGCTCCCTCGCTCGCTCTCTCGCTCCCTCGCTCGCTCTCTCGCTCGCTCTCTCGCTCCCTCGCTCCCTCGCTCGCTCTCTCGCTCCCTCGCTCCCTCGCTCGCTCTCTCGCTCCCTCGCTCGCTCTCTCGCTCCCTCGCTCGCTCGCTCTCTCGCTCCCTCGCTCGCTCTCTCGCTCCCTCGCTCGCTCTCTCGCTCCCTCGCTCGCTCTCTCGCTCTCTCGCTCGCTCTCTCGCTCGCTCGCTCCCTCGCTCCCTCGCTCGCTCTCTCGCTCCCTCGCTCCCTCGCTCGCTCTCTCGCTCCCTCGCTCGCTCCCTCTCTCGCTCGCTCCCTCTCTCGCTCCCTCTCTCGCTCGCTCCCTCTCTCGCTCCCTCTCTCGCTCGCTCCCTCTCTCGCTCGCTCGCTCCCTCTCTCGCTCGCTCCCTCTCTCGCTCGCTCGCTCCCTCGCTCCCTCGCTCGCTCTCTCGCTCCCTCGCTCTCTCGCTCCCTCGCTCTCTCGCTCCCTCGCTCGCTCCCTCTCTCGCTCGCTCCCTCTCTCGCTCCCTCTCTCTCTCGCTCGCTCCCTCTCTCGCTCGCTCGCTCGCTCCCTCTCTCGCTCGCTCCCTCTCTCGCTCGCTCCCTCTCTCGCTCGCTCCCTCTCTCGCTCGCTCCCTCTCTCGCTCGCTCCCTCTCTCGCTCGCTCCCTCTCTCGCTCGCTCCCTCGCTCCCTCTCTCGCTCGCTCGCTCGCTCCCTCTCTCTCTCGCTCGCTCCCTCCCTCGCTCACTCTCTCGCTCGCTCCCTCCCTCGCTCACTCTCTCGCTCGCTCCCTCCCTCGCTCACTCTCTCGCTCGCTCCCTCCCTCGCTCACTCTCTCGCTCGCTCCCTCCCTCCCTCGCTCACTCTCTCACTCTCTCGCTCCCTCTCTCACTCTCTCACTCTCTCGCTCGCTCACTCGCTCCCTCTCTCGCTCGCTCACTCGCTCCCTCTCTCGCTCGCTCTCTCGCTCTCTCGCTCGCTCGCTCTCTCGCTCTCTCGCTCGCTCTCTCGCTCGCTCTCTCGCTCTCTCGCTCGCTCTCTCGCTCTCTCGCTCGCTCTCTCGCTCGCTCTCTCGCTCGCTCTCTCGCTCGCTCTCTCGCTCTCTCGCTCTCTCGCTCGCTCTCTCGCTCTCTCGCTCGCTCTCTCGCTCGCTCTCTCGCTCTCTCGCTCGCTCTCTCGCTCTCTCGCTCGCTCTCTCGCTCGCTCTCTCGCTCTCTCGCTCTCTCGCTCTCTCGCTCTCTCGCTCTCTCGCTCGCTCTCTCGCTCGCTCTCTCGCTCTCTCGCTCGCTCTCTCGCTCGCTCTCTCGCTCGCTCTCTCGCTCGCTCTCTCGCTCGCTCTCTCGCTCTCTCGCTCGCTCTCTCGCTCTCTCGCTCGCTCTCTCGCTCTCTCGCTCGCTCTCTCGCTCGCTCTCTCGCTCTCTCGCTCGCTCTCTCGCTCGCTCGCTCTCTCGCTCGCTCTCTCGCTCTCTCGCTCGCTCTCTCGCTCGCTCTCTCGCTCGCTCCCTCGCTCGCTTCCTCTCTCGCTCGCTCCCTCTCTCGCTCGCTCCCTCTCTCGCTCGCTCACTCTGTCACTCCCTCTCCCTTTCCGTCTCTCTCGCTCTCTCTTCATTCTAATTTATGTATCTTTAACTAAGTAAGGGCCCCGCTGAGCTGGCTGCTGTAGCTGTTTGTCAGACGCGATCCTGCCCATCACGAATGGCAGCAGCTCAACACCAAGTGGCGGCTCGTCGTCATCATCATCATCATCGCGTGGACATTTCTAGTGACGGCGAAAATAACTCAAAACAAACGCGCGACGTATCGATTCGGATCGTGGAAGGTGGGGAGAGGAGAGGGGAGGGTGGGAGAAACAACGGAGGACCCAGAGAAAAATCCATGCGGCAATTGGGAGAGACACGCAAACTCCAAATATACAACAGGGGTCAGGGTCCGGATCGAACCCACGACCTCCTGTGTACCGGGCGAGGTAGTTAACATCTCCTAGCCACCGTGATGATGATGATGAGAGAGAGACACGCAAACTCCAAATATACAGCAGCAGCAGGTGTCGTCAGGGTCGGGATCGAACATATAAACTCGTGTATACCAGGCGAGGTAGTTAACATCTCCTAGCCACCGTGATGATGATGATGAGAGAGAGACACACACAAACTCCAAATATACAGCAGGCTTCTGGGTCCGGATCGAACCCACGACCTCCTGTGTACCAGGCGAGGTAGTTAACATCTCCTAGCCACCGTGATGATGATGATGAGAGAGAGAGACACACAAACTCCAAATATACAGCAGGCTTCTGGGTCCGGAGCGAACCCACGACCTCCTGTGCACCGGGCGAGGTAGTTAACATCTCCTAGCCACCGTGATGATGATGATGAGAGAAAGAGACACACAAACTCCAAATATACAGCAGGCTTCTGGGTCCGGATCGAACCCACGACCTCCTGTGTACCAGGCGAGGTAGTTAACATCTCCTAGCCACCGTGATGATGATGATGAGAGAGAGAGACACACAAACTCCAAATATACAGCAGGCTTCTGGGTCCGGAGCGAACCCACGACCTCCTGTGCACCGGGCGAGGTAGTTAACATCTCCTAGCCACCGTGATGATGATGATGAGAGAGATAGACACACAACTCCAAATATACAGCAGGCGTCAGGGTCCGGATCGAACCCACGACCTCCTGTGTACCAGGCGAGGTAGTCAACATCTAAACTAAAACTATTTTGTTTTTCATTGTACCAGGTAAGGCCCAACCACTGAGCCCCCTACTAACGACAGCAGACCACGCGAAGTGACGGCTCATCGTCATCATCATCATCGTCATCATCATCATCATCATCGTCATCATCATCATCATCGTCGTCGTCGTCGTCGTCGTCATCGTCGTCGTCATCATCATCATCATCTCATGGACATTGATATCGGTAGCGAAGATAACCTTGAAAACCACGTGACGTCAAATGCTCATCGTGAAAGGTGGTGGCGGTGGTGGCGGTGGTGGCGGCGGTGGCGGTGGTGGTGGTGGTGTTGGTGGTGGTGTTGGTGGTGTTGGTGGTGGTGTTGGGGGTAAAAAAACCCAAAAGGGACGACCCAAAAATGTAAAAAGAAGCAATCCACGGAAGAGAAAGAGAGAGGCTGAGGGACACTGCAAACTCCAAATATTACACCCACCCACCCACTCACCACCCACTCACTCAGTCACCACCCACTCACCACCCACCCACCTACTCACTCACCACCCACCCACCCATTCACTCACCACCCACCCACCCATTCACTCACTACCCACCCACCCACTCACCACCCACCCACTCACCACCCACCCACTCACTCACGACCCACCCACTCAGTCACCACCCACCCACCACCCACAAACTCACAACTCACCACCGACCCACCTACTCACTCACCACCCACCCACCCATTCACTCACCACCCACCCACCCATTCACTCACTACCCACCCACCCACTCACCACCCACCCACTCACCACCCACCCACTCACTCACGACCCACCCACTCAGTCACCACCCACCCACCACCCACAAACTCACAACTCACCACCCACCCATCTACTCACTCACCACTCACTCACTCACTCACCCACTCACCACCCACCCACTCACTCACCACCCACCCACCCCCTCGCCACCCACTCACCACCCACCCACTTACTCACCATCCACCCACTCACCCACCCACTTCCTCACTCACCATCCACCAACCCACTCACTCACCACCCACTCACTCACCCACTCACCACCCACCCACTCACCACCCACCCACTCACTCACCACCCACCCACTCACCACCCACTCACTCACCCACTCACCACCCACCCACTCACCACCAACCTACCCACCACCCACTCACTCACCACCCACCCACTCTCCACCCCCACGTGTTAATCTGGGTCAGTCGTGGAGGTCCGTGCGACCGGAGGAGCGATGGGGTCGTAGCAGCGCCCCGCTCGCCGTGGCGGTTGCTCCCCATCCCCTCGGTAGCACCGCTGCGTGCCCCGAATTTGCATTTAAAGTGTCAAGCGGATTGTACCGCGGGCTCAACACGCTCGCTCGCTCTCACGCTCTCACGCTCTCACGCTCTCACGCTCTCACGCTCTCACGCTCTCACGCTCGCTCTCTCTCATGCTCTCATGCTCTCATGCTCTCACGCTCTCACGCTCTCACGCTCTCACGCTCTCACGCTCTCTCTCATGCTCTCACGCTCTCACGCTCTCACGCTCTCACGCTCTCACGCTCTCTCTCACTCGCTCCTAGCCACCATGATGATGATGAGAGAGAGAGACACGCAGACTCCAAATCTACAGCAGCAGCAGGCGTCGTCAGGGTCGGGATCGAACCCACGACCTCCTGTACACCAGGCGAGGTAGTCAACATCTCGCCATCAGCTCAGGCGAGCTGGTCGTGGCGGTGAGCACAGCGGCGAGACCTCGATGGGACCCCCTGAGTAATCATTACCGTGAGCTGGAAATCGGGGTGTGGTAGCGCAGCGTGGCGCTAACCGCTGCACCACCGCTCCCCCCCACCACACCCCCCCCCCACCACAATCCCCCCCCCCACGCCACACCACCGTAGGGCAATTAGCGGGCGCTAACGAGAAGCACGCCGTTCAATTAGCGGGGCGAGCGCGTGGTGGTGGTGGTGGTGGCGATGGTGTTGGTGGTGATGGTGTTGGTGGTGGTAGTGGTGGTGGTGGTGTTGGTGGTGGCGGTGGTGGTAGCGGTGGTGTTGGTGGTGGTGTTGGTGGTGGTAGTGGTGGTGGTGGCGGTGGTGATGGTGGCGGTGGTGGTGGTGGTGGTGGCGGTGATGGTGGTAGTGGTGGTGGCGGTGATGGTGGTGGCGGTGGTGATGGTGGCGGTGGCAGTGGTGATGGCGGTGATGGTGGTGTTGGTGGTGGTGGTGATGATGGTGGTGGTGGTGGTGGTGGTTGTGGTGGCGGTCGCGAGAGAGAGACGGATCAGAGAAGGTGGAGGGGGAGGAGGTCGGGAGATGAGGAGAGATGTTGACGACCTCGCCTGGTCCACGCGTGTCCACCCCCCCCCCACCTCTTAGGCGGGTGAGAGGGTGGTTGGGTGAGTGGGTGGGTGGGTGAGTGGGTGGGTGAGTGGGTCGGTGAGTTGGTGGGTGTTTGAGTGTTTGGGTGGGTGTGAGGGTGAGTGGGTGAGTGGGTGGGTGGATGAGTGATTGGGTGGGTGGGTGGGTGAGTGAGTGGGTGAGTGGGTGAGTGGGTGGGTGGGTGAGTGATTGGGTGGGTGTGAGGGTTCGTGAGCGGGTGGGTGAGTGGGTGATTGGGTGAGAGGGTGGGTGAGTGGGTGATTGGGTGAGTGGGTGGGTGAGATGGTGGGTGAGTGGGTGGGTGAGATGGTGGGTGAGTGGGTGATTGGGTGGGTCGGTGGGTCAGTGATTGGGTAGGTGAGACGGTGGGTGAGTGGTTGGGTGAGTGGGTGGGTGGGTGAGTGGGTGAGTGGGTGAGTGGGTGATTGGGTGGGTCGGTGGGTCAGTGATTGGGTAGGTGAGACGGTGGGTGAGTGGGTGGGTGAGTTGGTCGGTGGGTCAGTGATTGGGTAGGTGAGATGGTGGGTGAGTGGGTGGGTGGGTGAGTGATTGGGTGGGTGGGTGGGTGAGTGAATGAGTGGGTGGGTGAGTGAGTTGGTGGGTGAATGAGTGGGTGAGTGAATGAGTGGGTGAGTGAATGAGTGGATGAGTGAATGAGTGGGTGGGTGAGTGAACGAGTGGGAGAGTGAGTGGGAGAGTGAGTGAGTGAATGAGTGAGTGGGTGAATGAGTGAGTGGGTGAATGAGTGAGTGGGTGAATGAGTGATTGGGTGAGTGAATGAGTGGGTGGGTGAATGAATGAGTGAGTGGGTGAATGAGTGAGTGGGTGAATGAGTGAGTGGGTGAATGAGTGAGTGGGTGAGTGAATGAGTGGGTGGGTGAATGAGTGGGTGGGTGAATGAGTGGGTGAGTGAATGAGTGGGTGGGTGAGTGAACGGGTGGGTGGGTGAGTGAATGAGTGGGTGGGTGAATGAGTGGGTGAGTGAATGAGTGGGTGGGTGAGTGAATGAGTGGGTGGGTGAGTGAATGGGTGGGTGAGTGAGTGAATGAGTGGGTGAGTGAATGAGTGGGTGGGTGAGTGAATGAGTGGGTGGGTGAGTGAATGAGTGGATGGGTCAATTTACCTACAAACTCCCACCACTGAACCACACTCGCCGGAGCAAAATCGCATCGCTGCGGTGATGACTTGCGTCACCACCACCACCACCACCACCACAACCACCACCACAACCACAACAACCACAACAACCACCACAACCACCACCCGCTCACCTGCGGCGTCCCGCCCGCCTGCACCGGCTGCTGCTGGAGCCCCACGAAGACTTTGAAGAGAGGGCTCGGTGCAGCGGCGCCATCGGCACCACCGCCACCACCGCCACCACCGCCACCACCGCCACCACCGCCACCGACGCCGAGGGCGCGTGCCAGAGCTTGCAGGGAACGCCGCACGTTGAGACGCAGCGCTTCCTGCACGCGGCGTTCCACTCGCTCCGTGTGCTGAGCCCAGCACTGCTGCACCTGTGCAGAAGGTGGTGGGGTGGTGGTGGTGGTGGTTGTTGTTGTTGTTGATTGTTTTCACCATCGTCAGAAGCCGGCCATCGCAAATGGTGGTGGGTCGTCGTCGTCGTCGTCATCATCACGCGGAGATCCGTGGCAGTTTGACACATACTCTAAACACGTAGAGACACGTAGAGATGCATAGAGATGCATAGAGATGCATAGAGACACACAGAGACACATAGAGATGCATAGAGACACATAGAGACCCACAGAGATACACAGAGACACAGAGACACACAGAGACCCATAGAGACACACAGAGACACATAGAGACTCATAGAGACACATAGAGACACATAAAGACACATAGAAACCCATAGAGACACAGAGATCTATAAAGACACGTAGAGATGAATAGAGACCCATAGAGACACATATAGACACATATAGACACATAGAGATCCATAGAGACACAGAGACACACAGAGACACACAGAGACACATAGAGACCCACAGAGACACACAGAGACACATAGAGACCCATAGAGACACACAGAGACTCATAGAGATACATAGAGACCCATAGAGACACAGAGACGCATAGAGACCCACAGAGACCCACAGAGACCCATAGAAACACACAGAGACCCATAGAGACCCACAGAGACCCATAGAGACCCACAGAGACCCATAGAGACACACAGAGACTCATAGAGATACATAGAGACACATAGAGACCCATAGAGACACAGAGACACAGAGACGCATAGAGACCCACAGAGACCCACAGAGACCCATAGAAACACACAGAGACCCATAGAGACCCACAGAGACCCATAGAGACACACAGAGACTCATAGAGATACATAGAGACACATAGAGACCCATAGAGACACAGAGACGCATAGAGACCCACAGAGACCCACAGAGACCCACAGAGACCCATAGAAACACACAGAGACCCATAGAGACCCACAGAGACCCATAGAGACACACAGAGACACATAGAGATACATAGAGACACATAGAGACTCATAGAGACTCATAGAGATACATAGAGATACATAGAGACACATAGAGACACATAGAAACACATAGAGACCCATAGAGACACAGAGACGCATAGAGACCCACAGAGACCCATAGAAACACACAGAGACCCATAGAGACCCACAGAGACCCATAGAGACACACAGAGACCCAGAGACACACAGAGACTCATAGACTCAACTAAAATGTAACTTTGTATTTGACCAGGTAAGGCCCCAGCTGAGCTTGCCATGTCGATCGCAAACCACAGCAGCTAAACCTCGCGGCGGATCATCATCATCATCATCACCATCATCATCACCATCATCATCATCACCATCATCACCATTAACATCATCATCACCATCATCACCATCATCATCACCATCATCACCACCATCATCACCATCATCATCACCATCATCACCATCATCATCACCACCACCATCATCACCATCATCACCATCATCATCACCATCATCACCATCATCACCATCATCATCACCATCATCACCATCACGTGGACATTCACAGCAGCCAGTCAAACATTACAAGGGCGTGGTGACGTTGATTCGAAACGTGGAGGGGAAAACCCGGAGGACCCCAAGGAGAAATTCACGCGACCACAGGGAGAGAGAAACACCACAAACTCCAAATCTACAGCAGCAGCAGCAGGCATCGTCAGGGTCGGGATCGAACCCACGACCTCCTGCACACCAGGCGAGGTAGTCAACATATCCCGGCCACCGTGGTGATGATGATGATGATGATAGAGACAGAGAGAGACACGCAGACTCCAAATCTACAGCAGCAGGCATCGTCAGGGTCGGGATCAAACCCACGACCTCCTGCACACCAGGCGAGGTAGTCAACATCTCCCGGCCACCGAGGCACTCCATAGAAATGCTCCGGATGAAGTCGCCGTGAGCACAGGGGGAGAGAGAGAGAGACAGGGAGAGAGAGACAGGGAGAGAGACAAAGAGACAGGGAGAGAGACAAAGAGACAGGGAGAGAGACAGAGAGACAGGGAGAGAGACAGAGAGACAGGGAGAGAGACAGAGAGACAGGGAGAGAGACAAAGAGACAGGGAGAGAGACAAAGAGACAGGGAGAAAGACAGAGAGACAGAGACAGAAAGACAGGGAGAGAGACAAAGAGACAGGGAGAGAGACAAAGAGACAGGGAGAGAGACAGAGAGACAGGGAGAGAGACAAAGAGACAGGGAGAGAGACAGAGAGACAGGGAGAGAGACAAAGAGACAGGGAGAGAGACAGAGAGACAGGGAGAGAGACAAAGAGACAGGGAGAGAGACAGAGAGACAGGGAGAGAGACAAAGAGACAGAGAGAGACAGAGAGACAGAGCGAGACACAAACTCCAACTTTATAAAAGTTATCAAGGTCGGGATCGAACCCACCGCCTCCTGCGTGTGTTGAACTTCTTTCGCGCCATACGTAGCCAACGTGCTAATCAGGTGCGCGGGGCGGTGTCTGTGTGTAGTGTATAGTGTAGTGTATAGTGTAGTGTATAGTGTAGTGTATAGTGTAGTGTGTAGTGTAGTGTATAGTGTAGTGTATAGTGTAGTGTATAGTGTAGTGTATAGTGTAGTGTAGTGTATAGTGTAGTGTATAGTGTAGTGTAGTGTATAGTGTAGTGTATAGTGTAGTGTTTAGTGTGTAGTGTAGTGTATAGTGTAGTGTATAGTGTAGTGTTTAGTGTAGTGTTTAGTGTAGTGTATAGTGTAGTGTTTAGTGTAGTGTATAGTGTAGTGTATAGTGTAGTGTTTAGTGTAGTGTATAGTGTAGTGTTTAGTGTAGTGTATAGTGTATAGTGTAGTGTATAGTGTAGTGTATAGTGTAGTGTTTAGTGTAGTGTATAGTGTAGTGTATAGTGTAGTGTATAGTGTATAGTGTAGTGTATAGTGTAGTGTATAGTGTAGTGTTTAGTGTAGTGTATAGTGTAGTGTATAGTGTAGTGTATAGTGTAGTGTATAGTGTATAGTGTAGTGTATAGTGTAGTGTATAGTGTAGTGTATAGTGTAGTGTATAGTGTATAGTGTAGTATATAGTGTAGTGTATAGCGTATAGTGTAGTGTATAGTGTAGTGTGTAGTGTAGTGTATAGTGTAGTGTATAGTGTAGTGTAGTGTGTAGTGTATAGTGTAGTGTATAGTGTAGTGTATAGTGTAGTGTAGTGTGTAGTGTAGTGTGTAGTGTATAGTGTAGTGTATAGTGTAGTGTATAGTGTAGTGTGTAGTGTAGTGTATAGTGTAGTGTGTAGTGTAGTGTATAGTGTAGTGTATAGTGTAGTGTATAGTGTAGTGTAGTGTATAGTGTAGTGTATAGTGTAGTGTATAGTGTAGTGTGTAGTGTAGTGTATAGTGTAGTGTATAGTGTAGTGTGTAGTGTAGTGTATAGTGTAGTGTATAGTGTAGTGTATAGTGTAGTGTAGTGTATAGTGTAGTGTATAGTGTAGTGTATAGTGTAGTGTGTAGTGTAGTGTGTAGTGTAGTGTATAGTGTAGTGTGTAGTGTAGTGTATAGTGTAGTGTATAGTGTAGTGTATAGTGTAGTGTAGTGTATAGTGTAGTGTGTAGTGTAGTGTGTAGTGTATAGTGTAGTGTATAGTGTAGTGTATAGTGTAGTGTGTAGTGTAGTGTAGTGTGTAGTGTATAGTGTAGTGTATAGTGTAGTGTATAGTGTATAGTGTAGTGTGTAGTGTAGTGTATAGTGTAGTGTATAGTGTAGTGTGTAGTGTAGTGTATAGTGTAGTGTATAGTGTAGTGTATAGTGTAGTGTAGTGTATAGTGTAGTGTGTAGTGTATAGTGTAGTGTATAGT
This sequence comes from Lampetra fluviatilis, assembly GCF_964198595.1. Classification (NCBI taxonomy): domain Eukaryota; kingdom Metazoa; phylum Chordata; class Hyperoartia; order Petromyzontiformes; family Petromyzontidae; genus Lampetra; species Lampetra fluviatilis. Next base: position 5,954,260 of record NC_136341.1, on the reverse strand, counting down.
GTAGTGTATAGTGTAGTGTATAGTGTAGTGTATAGTGTAGTGTGTAGTGTAGTGTATAGTGTAGTGTATAGTGTAGTGTATAGTGTAGTGTGTAGTGTAGTGTGTAGTGTAGTGTATAGTGTAGTGTATAGTGTAGTGTAGTGTATAGTGTAGTGTGCAGTGTAGTGTGTAGTGTAGTGTGTAGTGTAGTGTGTAGTGTAGTGTGCAGTGTAGTGTATAGTTTAGTGTATAGTGTAGTGTATAGTGCAGTGTATAGTGTAGTGTATAGTGTAGTGTATAGTGTAGTGTTTAGTGTAGTGTATAGTGTAGTGTTTAGTGTAGTGTATAGTGTAGTGTATAGTGTAGTGTATAGTGTAGTGTATAGTGTAGTGTTTAGTGTAGTGTATAGTGTAGTGTATAGTGTAGTGTTTAGTGTAGTGTATAGTGTAGTGTATAGCAGAGGTGGGACAAAGTCATTGTTATGCAAGTCCAAGTCGAGTCGCAAGTCATCAAATTCATGACTCGAGTCTGACTCGAGTCCAAGTCACATGACTCGAGTCCACACCTCTGGTGTATAGTGTAGTGTATAGTGTAGTGTATAGTGTAGTGTATAGTGTAGTGTTTAGTGTAGTGTATAGTGTAGTGTATAGTGTAGTGTAGTGTATAGTGTAGTGTATAGTGTAGTGTATAGTGTAGTGTATAGTAGTGTATAGTGTAGTGTATAGTGTAGTGTGTAGTGTAGTGTGTAGTGTAGTGTGTAGTGTAGTGTATAGTGTAGTATATAGTGTAGTGTGTAGTGTAGTGTATAGTGTAGTGTATAGTGTAGTGTGTAGTGTAGTGTATAGTGTAGTGTTTAGTGTAGTATATAGTGTAGTGTATAGTGTAGTGTATAGTGTAGTGTATAGTGTAGTGTATAGTGTAGTGTTTAGTGTAGTGTATAGTGTAGTGTATAGTGTAGTGTGTAGTGTAGTGTATAGTGTAGTGTTTAGTGTAGTATATAGTGTAGTGTATAGTGTAGTGTATAGTGTAGTGTATAGTGTAGTGTATAGTGTAGTGTAGTGTATAGTGTAGTGTATAGTGTAGTGTGTAGTGTAGTGTATAGTGTAGTGTTTAGTGTAGTGTATAGTGTAGTGTATAGTGTAGTGTGTAGTGTAGTGTATAGTGTAGTGTTTAGTGTAGTATATAGTGTAGTGTATAGTGTAGTGTATAGTGTAGTGTATAGTGTAGTGTATAGTGTAGTGTGTAGTGTAGTGTATAGTGTAGTGTATAGTGTAGTGTATAGTGTAGTGTATAGTGTAGTGTGTAGTGTAGTGTATAGTGTAGTGTATAGTGTAGTGTGTAGTGTAGTGTATAGTGTAGTGTTTAGTGTAGTATATAGTGTAGTGTATAGTGTAGTGTATAGTGTAGTGTATAGTGTAGTGTTTAGTGTAGTGTATAGTGTAGTATATAGTGTAGTGTTTAGTGTAGTATATAGTGTAGTGTATAGTGTAGTGTATAGTGTAGTGTATAGTGTAGTGTATAGTGTAGTGTGTAGTGTAGTGTATAGTGTAGTGTATAGTGTAGTGTGTAGTGTAGTGTATAGTGTAGTGTTTAGTGTAGTGTATAGTGTAGTGTATAGTGTAGTGTGTAGTGTAGTGTATAGTGTAGTGTTTAGTGTAGTATATAGTGTAGTGTATAGTGTAGTGTATAGTGTAGTGTATAGTGTAGTGTATAGTGTAGTGTATAGTGTAGTGTGTAGTGTAGTGTATAGTGTAGTGTATAGTGTAGTGTGTAGTGTAGTGTATAGTGTAGTGTTTAGTGTAGTGTATAGTGTAGTGTATAGTGTAGTGTATAGTGTAGTGTATAGTGTAGTGTTTAGTGTAGTGTAGTGTATAGTGTAGTGTATAGTGTAGTGTGTAGTGTAGTGTGTAGTGTAGTGTATAGTGTAGTGTTTAGTGTAGCGTTTAGTGTAGTGTAGTGTATAGTGTAGTGTGTAGTGTAGTGTATAATGTAGTGCATAGTGTAGTGTGTAGTGTAGTGTATAGTGTAGTGTTTAGTGTAGTATATAGTGTAGTGTATAGTGTAGTGTATAGTGTAGTGTGTAGTGTAGTGTATAGTGTAGTGTATAGTGTAGTGTGTAGTGTAGTGTATAGTGTAGTGTATAGTGTAGTGTGTAGTGTAGTGTATAGTGTAGTGTATAGTGTAGTGTTTAGTGTAGTATATAGTGTAGTGTATAGTGTAGTGTAGTGTATAGTGTAGTGTATAGTGTAGTGTGTAGTGTAGTGTATAGTGTAGTGTATAGTGTAGTGTGTAGTGTAGTGTATAGTGTAGTGTATAGTGTAGTGTTTAGTGTAGTATATAGTGTAGTGTATAGTGTAGTGTTTAGTGTAGTGTATAGTGTAGTGTTTAGTGTAGTGTATAGTGTAGTGTATAGTGTAGTGTATAGTGTAGTGTTTAGTGTAGTGTATAGTGTAGTGTATAGTGTAGTGTGTAGTGTAGTGTATAGTGTAGTGTATAGTGTAGTGTATAGTGTAGTGTTTAGTGTAGTGTAGTGTATAGTGTAGTGTGTAGTGTAGTGTATAGTGTAGTGTATAGTGTAGTGTTTAGTGTAGTGTAGTGTATAGTGTAGTGTGTAGTGTAGTGTATAGTGTAGTGTTTAGTGTAGTGTAGTGTATAGTGTAGTGTATAGTGTAGTGTGTAGTGTAGTGTATATTGTAGTGATTAGTGTAGCGTTTAGTGTAGTGTAGTGTATAGTGTAGTGTATAGTGTAATGTATAGTGTAGTGTTTAGTGTAGTGTAGTGTATAGTGTAGTGTATAGTGTAGTGTGTAGTGTATAGTGTAGTGTAGTGTATAGTGTAGTGTATAGTGTAGTGTAGTGTATAGTGTAGTGTATAGTGTAGTGTATAGTGTAGTGTTTAGTGTAGTGTGTAGTGTATAGTGTAGTGTATAGTGTAGAGTATAGTGTAGTGAAGTGTGTAGTGTACTGTGTAGTGTGTAGTGTAGTGTTTAGTGTAGTGTGTAGTGTAGTGTGTAGTGTAGTGTAGTGTGTAGTGTAGTGTTTAGTGTAGTGTATAGTGTAGTGTATAGTGTAGTGTATAGTGCAGTGCATAGTGCAGTGTGTAGTGTATAGTGTGGTGTATAGTGTAGTGTATCGTGTATTGCACAGCGTAGTGTATAGTGTAGTATAAAGTGTAGTGCACACAGTGTAGTATACAATTACAGCACACCGGTTGTGCTGTAATCGAGCAAATCCACAACACGTACACACAGGCTCACACAACATTTCGTCAGCCGTGAGCTCAAAGACCCCCCCCCCCGCACAAAACCCTCCACCCACGTCCCCTGGGAAGTGTTAAGTGGATCCACGACGTCGATAAGAGGTCCAGAGTCAGGCCCGGCCAGCCCCAAACGCCCCCGTAATTCACCTAATGGCCACGTTTTCCGGCTATCGCAAAGGGCCTGATCCTAATCCCTCCCCACCACTTGGCTCCCCAAACCCTCGCGACCCGATTAGCCGCATTAAGTGTGCGTCAAGGAAGCCCGCTTCTCCTGATTCGTGAGCTGTTCGTCGACACACCGCCCCCACCCCCCCCCCCCTCTGATTGCACAGACTCACACAGACTCACACAGAGACCCATAGACTCACACAGATACCCATAGACTCACACAGACATCCACAGACACCCACAGACTGACACAGACACCCACAGACTCACACAGATACCGATAGACTCACACAGACACCCACAGACTCACACGGCCACCCACAGACTCACACAGATACCCATAGACTCACACAGATACCCATAGACTCACACAGACATCCACAGACACCCACAGACTCACACAGATACCGATAGACTCACACAGACACCCACAGACTCACACAGCCACCCACAGACTCACACAGATACCCATAGACTCACACAGACATCCACAGACATCCACAGACTCACACAGACACCCATAGACTTACACAGATACCCATAGACTCACACAGACACCCATAGACTCACACACACACACTGTGAACACACACACTGTGAACACACACACACTCTGAACACACACACACACACAACCCTGCATTAATGTTCACCCATCTGCCACAAAGTAAACAATAACTCAACAAACCGACTCCAAACATTCATCATCTTAACTCTTCCCCCCTCGTCTTTTTTACACACACACAATGTATGCGGCACCACGGAATACCCAAACTGATGCCGCATTCATCTCCTTAAGCACATCCAATATCAACACATCCCACCCTCTCCTCCCCCATGCGCTAGGGAGAGCGAATCAACCACCCAGCCCGATTCATGTGGCTCGCACTCCCGCAACGGATGTTAGACGTGGAACGGCGAAGAACGAGAGGCGATCATTTTCTTGGTTCTTTCGGTAAAGTCACGTGGAAGGGAAGTAATAAAATAAGTAGATGTAGCTCTCAAGGGCTTGAGTCACATCGCTGCAGACGTAGCAAGATCTGAAATCTCTGCAACCCTCAAAAACGCTAAGATGCCAGCTAGCAACATCAGCAAAGATGAGCGTTTTGAATTAGCTCAATTAAAAAAGAGGGATGACATTGTCATCCTCTCAGCCGACAAAGGCAATGCCACTGTCATCATGGACAAAATAGAATACAACAACAAAATTCAAGAACTACTCAACGATGGCAGCTATACAAAAATAAAAAGAGACCCCACCAACAGCCTCGTCACCAAAACCAACAAAATCATTTCTGCTTCAACCGCATTAATTGATCAGACCAAACAGTTCTCATTGAAACCTTCTGCAGCCAGGCCACCAAGATTGTACGGCTTGCCAAAGATACATAAAGAAGATACACCTCTTCGTCCCATTGTCTCTACTATCAACTCCCCCACTTACAAACTGGCTCGTTTTTTGTCTGAAATCCTACGGCCTTTCACTGGAAAAACCACCTCTGCGGTACAAAACTCTACTGACCTGGTATCGACAATCAAGGGGATTTCCCTGTCCCCAGACGACCTGCTTGTCAGTTTTGATGTGGTTTCCTTGTTCACCAAGGTTCCTGTGCCTGACACCATCGCAATCATTGAAGACTTGGTTCATCAAGGACTGAATGCTGGGGTACCCCCCCTGGTGAGACACTGCTTAACCAATACATACTTCACCTGGAATGGAACCTTCTACAAGCAAACTGAGGGCACCCCAATGGGCTCTCCCCTATCTCCGGTTGTAGCCAACATCTTCATGGAGAAATTTGAGACTGACGCCATCAAGACTGCCACTCTACACCCGACCTTATGGAAGAGGTACGTAGATGACACTTTTGTCATCTGGCCACATGGCCGGCCTGCTCTAGACAAATTTCTCGACCACATCAATTCCATACACCCAGCCATCAGATTCACCATGGAAGTCGAAAAAGATGGCAAGCTACCCTTTTTGGATGTCCTAATTAAAAGGAGACCTGATGGTCCAATGAGCCACTCTGTCTACAGGAAAGCCACCCATACGGATGCCTACCTAAAACCGGATTCCCACCACCATCCATCCCAGAAGAACTCCCTCATCAAGACTCTATACCATAGAGCCCAATGCATCTCCGACCAGGAACACATTGCCAGTGAACTCAAACACGTACGCCAAGCTCTTAAGGCTAATGGTTACTCCGACTACACAATCCGCAAGGCCATCACTCCAACCGTCAAGAAGGATCCTGTTGAGGAGCCTTTCAAAACCATCACCTTACCCTACATTGCTGGGGTCACAAAAAAGATCTCCAAAATCCTGATTAAACACAAGATTCAGGTACGATTCAACACAGTACATAAAATCCGTGATCTGGTTCCGTCTGTAAAAGACGTGGTTCCAGACATACAGTACCCTGGCGTCTACAAACTAAGTTGCCTCTGTGGTAGCAGTTACATTGGAGAAACCAAACGACATGTCTCGGACCGCATCCGTGAACATAAAGCTGACCTGAAACACGGTAGGACAAACACCTCAGCCGTGGCAGATCACTGTTACAATTCAGTGGGCTCACGTGACATTGACTTCTCCAAGACAGAGGTTCTCTGCAAGCCATCTGGCTACCGTGAGAGATTCGTTCATGAGGCGATCCACATATACAAACACAGAGACAATTTCAACCGAGAAGATGGATTCTGGCTCAGCAATCATTGGAAGGACGTAATGAACCACTTCGGATCTTAACTGATTGTTGTTCACGTTTATGGTGACTTTCAGAGCGCAGTCCACTCACTGGCATTGACTGTGTATCTTGTGTTCTCCACAGGGAATGCATTACTTGCTCAGCTGCGGATCTCCTGGCACCGTTTTCCCATTCACATGTGTCATTGCTTCTACATACTATTAACATGCCCTCCCTTTGTTAATGCTACCCCCCCCCTCCCTTTGGTGCTGCTGATCCTGCATAATGCATGGGCATCATATGACTTTGAAAACCCCCCCGCCCTCCTCCTACGCATTTCCCATGAATATGCAAAATTCCTCTTGATATGCACATTCTTTTGTTAAGGCTCTCTTCTTCTTCCACCTCCAACTCAGCTTTTATATAAGCTCCTAGCTTGGCAGTGTCTCATTCTTCACCTGGAGACGGCTGCTTGCGTTGTAGCCGAAACGTCGTGAGAATTGTTTTATTATGTTTTATTTTTATTATTTTATTGTTTCCCTTCCACGTGACTTTACCGAAAGAACCAAGAAGATGAATCCCTGCAGTCACGAAAGCTTTAAATCGAAAAAATACAAATATAAACATAATAAAATAATTCTCACGACGTTTCGGCTGCTTGCGTTGTGGCCGAAACGTCGTGAGAATTGTATTTTATTATGTTTTATTTTTTATTATTTTATTATTTCCCTTCTACGTGACTTTACCGAAAGAACCAATAAGATGAATCCCTGCATAATATTTTATAATGTTTTATTTTGATTATTTTATTATTTCCCTTCTACGTGACTTTACCGAAAGAACCAATAAGATGAATCCCTGCATAATATTTTATTATGTTTTATTTTTATTATTGTATTATTTCCCTTCTACGCGACTTTACCGAAAGAACCAAGAAGATGAATCCCTGCATAATATTTTATTATGTTTTATTTTGATTATTTTATTATTTCCCTTCTACGTGACTTTACCGAAAGAACCAAGAAGATGAATCCCTGCATAATATTTTATTGTTTTATTTTTTCATTATTTTTTTATTTCCCTTCTACGTGATGACTACCGAAAGAACCAATAAGATGAATCCCTGCATAATATTTTATTATGTTTTATTTTTATTATTGTATTATTTCCCTTCTACGCGACTTTACCGAAAGAAACAAGAAGATGAATCCCTGCATAATATTTTATAATGTTTTATTTTGATTATTTTATTATTTCCCTTCTACGTGACTTTACCGAAAGAACCAAGAAGATGAATCCCTGCATAATATTTTATAATGTTTTATTTTGATTATTTTATTATTTCCCTTCTACGTGACTTTATCGAAAGAACCAAGAAGAAGAATCCCTGCTGCAGTCACGAAAGAAGCTTTCAATCGAAACGAGAGGCGATCTTAATTTGAAGCGTTCGTCACTGCGGGGAGACCGCAACTCGTTGGTTCTCTCGGCAAAGTCACGTGGGTAGAAACAAAATATATTGAATCGCGACGTTTTGGGCGCAACGCCTGACGAAGGATGCTTGTGTTGTGCCCGAAACGTCGTTCTAGGAGTGGTGGAGGGGAGAGTGGTGGGGGGGTGGTGGGGGAGTGGTGGGGGGGGGGGTGGTGGGGGGGGGGGGAGTGGTGGGAGTGGTGGGGGGGGGGAGTGGTGGGGGGTGGGTGGTGGGGGGAGTGGTGGAGGCGAGTGGTGGTGGGGGGGGAGTGGTAGGAGGATTGGTGGGGAGAGTGGTGGGGGAGTGGTGGGGGGAGTGGTGGGGGAGTGGTGGGGGGAGTGGTGGGGGGAGTGATGGGGGGGGAGTGGTGGGTGGAGTGGTGGGTGGAGTGGTGGGGGAGTGGTGGGGGGAGTGGTGGAGGAGGAGTGGTGGGCTGGAGTGGTGGGGGGGAGGGGTGGGGGGGTGGTGGGGAGTGGTGGGGGAGTGGTGGGGGGGTGGTGTGGGGAGCGGTGGGGGGGGGAGTGGTGGTGGGGGGAGTGGTGGGGGGTGAAAGGTGGGAGGAGTGGTGGGGGGAGTGGTGGGGGGTGAAAGGTGGGAGGAGTGGTGGGGGGAGTGGTGGGGGCGGTGGGGAGGTGGTTATGGGGGGGGGGGGGTTACTCTGCCCATGTGGGGTTCGCGCCCCCTCCCCCCCTGGGGGTGAGGGGGTGGGGGGGTCACGTGCGCGCGTGCCCGCGCATATGCACGCCTCTGACGCGGCGTCTGATTGAACGCGCGTGCGCGCGCGTGCGAAGAGCGGTGGCGCCGCGGTTAGCGCGCCGCGCCAACCGCATGCCCGGCCGCCTCCACCACCGCTACCGACAAGCACGTGACGATTATCGAACCGGTCCCGGGCCTCCCCTAGGTCGGCTCAGCCTCAAATGAGTTCCCCGGTGCGGGTGGTGCGTAGGTGGTAGTAGTAGCAGTCGTAAACATCGCCACTGGGGGAGACAAAGGCGGCCGGGCGTGGTGCTAGCCACCCACCCCCCCCCCTCGTGTGCCACAGTGCCGGTAGCCTTCACAGGTGCTGCTGCTACTCGCTACGCTACTACTAACAGCACTTGCCCCTACAGTGTGTTAGAGGCTACATGGGGGATCTTTGTCTATGTCTACCTTCATAGGTGCTGCTGCTACTTGCTACTAACAGCACTTGCCCCTACAGTCTGTAGAGGCTACACGGGGGATCTTTGTCTGTGTCTACCTTCATAGGCGCTGCTGCTACTCGCTACTAACAGCACTTGCTCCTGCAGTCTGTTGAGGCTACACGGGTCCACTCAGCCGGGCGTGGTGCTGACTGCCACGCCGCTAAGTGTGTTAAGCGCATTTTGTTAGTCAACCTTGAGGATCTGCGTTCATACCGCGGCAGGAGGAATCCGATGGGCTTCAAAGCTCTTTTATTTACAGAGTGGTGAGTGAGTGGCTGAGTGAGTGAGTGGGTGAGTGAGTGGGTGAGTGGGTGAGTGAGTGGCTGAGTGAGTGAGTGGCTGAGTGAGTGAGTGGGTGATTGGGTGGGTGAGTGGGTGAATGAGTGGCTGGGTGAGTGAGTGGGTGAGTGAGTGAGTGGGTGGGTGGCTGAGTGAGTGGGTGGGTGGGTGAGTGAATGAGTGGGTGAGTGGGTGGGTGAGTGGCTGAGTGGGTGAGTGGGTGGGTGAGTGGGTGGTGAGTGGGTGGGTGGGTGGGTGAGTGGGTGGGTGGGTGGGTGAGTGGGGTGGGTGGGTGGGGTGAGTGGGTGGGTGGGGTGGGTGAGTGGGTGGGTGGGTGGGTGAGTGGGTGGGTGGGTGGGTGATGTGAGTGGGTGAGTGAGTGGGTGAGTGAGTGGGTGAGTGAGTGGGTGAGTGAGTGGGTGAGTGGCTGAGTGGTTGAGTGGCTGAGTGAGTGAGTGGGTGGGTGGGTGAGTGAGTGAGTGGCTGAGTGAATGAGTGGGTGAGTGAGTGGGTGAGTGGCTGAGTGAGTGAGTGGCTGAGTGGGTGGGTGGGTGAGTGGGTGGGTGAGTGGCTGACTGAGTGAGTGGGTGAGTGGCTGAGTGGGTGGGTGGGTGAGTTAGTGGGTGAGTGAGTGAGTGGGTGGGTGGGTGGGTGAGTGAGTGGGTGAGTGAGTGGGTGAGTGGGTGAGTGGCTGAGTGGGTGAGTGGCTGAGTGGCTGAGTGAGTGAGTGGGTGAGTGGCTGAGTGGCTGAGTGGGTGAGTGGCTGAGTGATGAGTGGCTGAGTGGGTGGGTGAGTTAGTGGCTGAGTGGGTGGGTGAGTGAGTGGCTGAGTGAGTGAGTGGGTGAGTGAATGAGTGGGTGAGTGGGTGGGTGGGTGAGTGAGTGGCTGAGTGAGTGAGTGAGTGGCTGAGTGAGTGAGTGGCTGGGTGGGTGGGTGAGTGGCTCAGTGGGTGGGTGGCTTAGTGAGTGGCTGAGTGGGTGAGTGGCTGAGTGAGTGAGTGGGGGAGTGAGTGGGTTAGTGGGTGAGTGAATGAGTGAGGGGGTGAGTGGGTGAGTGAGTGGGTGGGTGAGTGAGTGAGTGGATTGATGAGTACCTTAGTGGGTGAGTGGGTGAGTGAGTGAGTTTGTGAGTGAGTGGGCGAATGAGTGAGTGAGTGGGTGAGTGAGTGGGTGAATGAGTGAGTGGGTGAGTGAGTGGGTGAGTGAGTGTGTGAGTGAGTGAGTGTATGAGTTTGTGAGTGTATGAGTGTGTGAGTGAGTGTATGAGCGAGTGAGTGAGTGTATGAGCGAGTGAGTTAGTCAGTGTATGAGTGAGTGTGTGAGCGAGTGAGTATGTGAGTATGTGTATGAGTGTATGAGTGAGTGTGCGTGGGGCTACACGGGGCTGCTTTATCTTTGTTTTGTCGGTGGAGGGCCGGTGGTCAGGGAAGAGAAGATTGATGCAAATTCTCTGCGACAGAGTGGACAGCTCAAAGCTGGGAGCTGATCGTGTGTGAGTGTGTGTGCGTGTGTGAGTGTGTGTGTGCGTGCGTGTGTGTGTGCGTGTGTGCGTGTGTGCACACGCGCACACACATGCACACACGCACACACATACGCGCACACACACACATGCACACACACACATGCACACACACACATGCACACACACACGTGCACATGCACACAGGCGCACACACATGCACACACACACATGCACACACACACACACATGCACACACACACATGCACACACACACATGCACACACGCACACACACATGCGCTCTGGCTGGGTAATTTTTGTCTAAAAATGCCGACTTGTTTTTGGACTTAGGGACACGGGGGGGGGGGGGGTTGCCAGAAGCGAGATTCCTTCTCTACCACTCCCCACACCACCACCAACACACCACCCACTCCACCCTCCACACCACCACACCACCACCCCCACACAACCACCACTCCCACACCACCCACAACACCACCCACACCACCCTCCACACCACCACCACCCACACCACCCACAACACCACCCACACCACCCTCCACACCACCACACCACCACACCACCACCCCCACACAACCACCACTCCCACACCACCCACAACACCACCCACACCACCCTCCACACCACCACCACCCACACCACCCACAACACCACCCACACCACCCTCCACACCACCACACCACCACACCACCACCCCCACACAACCACCACTCCCACACCACCCACAACACCACCCACACCACCCTCCACACCACCACCACCCACACCACCCACAACACCACCCACACCACCCTCCACACCACCACACCACCACCCCCACACAACCACCACTCCCACACCACCCACAACACCACCCACACCACCCTCCACACCACCCACACCACCCTCCACACCACCACACCACCACACCACCACCCCCCACACAACCACCACTCCCACACCACCACCACCACCCCCCACGCCACCACCACCACCACCCCCCACACCACCACCCCACCACCACCCTCCACACCACCACCACCCGACACCACCACCCCCACACCACCACAACCCCACACCACCACCACCCCACACCACCAACCCCACACCACCAACACACCACCCACACCACCCACACCACCACCCACACTACCACACCACCACCCCCTCACACCACCACCCCCTCACACCACCACTCCCACACCACCACCACCCCCCACACAACCACCACCACCCCCCACACCACCACCACCACCACCCTCCACACCACCACCCCCTCACACCACCACTGCCACACCACCACCACCCCCCACACAACCACCACCACCACCACCCCCTACACCGCCACCACCCCCCCACAGCACTACCACCAACACCTCCCGGCCACCACCACCACCCTCCACACCACCACCCCTCACACCACCACCCCTCACACCACCACCACGACCACCCCCCCCACACCACCACCACCCCCACAGAACCAAATACCCTCACACGACCACCCCCCCACACTACCACCCCCCCCCACAACACCACCCCCACCACCACCACCCCCACACCACCACCACGACCACCCCCTCACACCACCACCACCCCCACAGAACCAAATACCCTCACACGACCACCCCCCACACCACCACCACCACCCACACCGGCACTGTGGCACACGAGGGGGAGGGGGGGGCGGGTGGCCAGCACCACCACGCCCGGCCGCCTTTGTCTCCCCAGTGTCGATGGTAACTACCACTACACAGCGCTACCACCAGCTCACTCATTTGAGGCTCAGTCATACCCGGGCTGTTATGGCAAGCAGTGGCACCGATAAAGTAGTAGCACCGATGACGTTGCAGCTATAAAGCAGTGGCACCGATAAAGTAGTAGCACCGATGACGTTGCAGCTATAACGCAGTGGCAACGATAAAGTAGTAGCACCGAT
>NC_136341.1:5934334-5936834 GCF_964198595.1 Lampetra fluviatilis | reverse complement strand
GTGAGTGTGTGTGAGTGAGAGTGTGAGAGTGTGTGTGAGAGTGTGTGTGTGTGTGAGCGAGCGTGTGTGAGAGTGCGTGTGTGTGTGAGAGTGTGTGTGTGTACCGGGGGGAATTACCATTTGGTACAGATATAATGGGAGGCTGATCGACGCCCGGGTGCGATCAAGGGATGGCTCCCTATTGGTCAACCACGTTATGTATGCCGATGATTTGGTAATAGCTGCTCATTCAGAAGAGGAGTTGGAGACGCTGCTGCTGAGGCTGGAGTGTGCCACTAAGAGGTGGGGCCTTACCATCAGCCCCACCAAAACTAAGCACCTGCCTGGGTATTTTGTACCATCGGGCACTCCGCCCCCACAACTCCCAATCGGTGATGGGGCAGTTGTGGAGAGAGTAGAGAGTTTCCCATACCTGGGCAGTGTGCTCATGACCAGCTCCAGTTTATCAGCAGAGGTCTCACTCCGAATCAGTCGAGCGGCAATATCTTTTCATCGGTTGCGTAACGCTGTGTGGAAGCTACCTGGTCTGTCGCTCCGCACGAAGCTTCAGGTCTTCTCGGCCACGGTCATTCCCTCCCTTCTCTACGCTTGCGAAACGTGGACCCCCCTAGTGGAGCATCTTCGCCGGTTGGAAACATTTAGGCTGGCCTGCCTACGATCCATCCTGGGTTTGACCAGGCTGGATTGTGTGAGGAGCTCACAAGTCCTTGAAAGATCTGGGCAAAGTCCCATCAGTGAGCTCCTCCGGCAGGCAAGGCTGCGTTGGCTGGGTCATGTAGCCCGCATGCCCAGCCACCGCATGCCTAAACAGCTTTTGTTCGGCCGGATCGAGGGGGCTAAACGGGCGCGGCACGGGCTAGAGAAGAGATGGAGTGATGTGGTACAGGAGGACGTGGAGCTGAGTGGACTTGCCGATGACTGGTACCAGCGGTGTCAAGATCGGCCTCAGTGGAGGAGGCTCGTGAAGGACGCTACTGGGCAGTTGGAGGCAGTCGCCCTCCAACAACAACGGAGGGCGGAGGAGCGACGCTCACAACAACGAGCGGAGCGCCGGGTGGCTAAAGCACAGCAAGTTGGCACAGTAGGGGGCACAGGTGGTGCATCAGCCAGTCATCTCGGTCATCTCGGTCAGTCGACCCGTGGCACCTGGGTCTGCCCCGTGACCTCCTGCCAGCGGGCGTTCGACACTTCACGTGGCCTCAAGGTGCACATGGCCTGGCACAAGCGTCGTGGTGACGTCACCGCCACTTAGTGGCGAATGGCGGTTGTTGTTGTTGTTGTTGTGTGTGTGCGTGTGTGAGTGTGTGTGTGCGTGTGTGTGCGTGTGAGAGTGTGTGTGTGTGAGTGTGTGTGTGAGTGAGAGTGTGTGTGAGAGTGTGTGAGAGAGTGTGTGTGTGTGAGAGTGTGTGAGTGTGTGAGAGTGTGTGTGTGCGTGTGTGAGAGTGTGTGAGTGTGTGAGAGTGTGTGAAAGTGTGAGATTGTGTGAGTGTGTGTGTGTGAGAGTGTTTGAGTGTGTGAGAGTGTGTGAGTGTGTGTGAAAGTGTGAGATTGTGTGAGTGTGTGAGAGTGTGTGAGAGTGTGTGTGAGTGAGAGTGTGTGTGAGAGTGTGTGAGAGAGTGTGTGTGTGTGAGAGTGTGTGTGGGAGTGAGTGTGTGAGAGTGTGTGAGAGTGCGTGTGTGTGTGAGAGTGTGCGTGTGTGTGTGAGAGTGTGTGTGTGTGTGTGCGTGTGTGTGTGTGTGTGCGTGTGTGAGTGTGTGTGTGCGTGTGTGTGTGTGTGAGAGTGTGTGTGTGCGTGTGTGTGTGTGAGTGTGTGAGAGTGTGTGTGAGATCTTCTTGGTTCTTTCGGTAAAGTCACGTAGAAGGGAAGTAATAAAATAATGAAAATAAAACATAATAAAATAAAATATTATTTTATTATATAATTTTATTTTATATTATTTTATTATATTATTTTCTTTTATTATGTTTTATTTTTATTATTTTTTTACTTCCCTTCTACGTGACTTTACCGAAAGAACCAAGAAGATGAATCCCTGCAGTCACGAAAGCTTTAAATCGAAGTTTGTGTGAGAGTGGGTGTGTGAGTGTGTGTGCGTGTGTGTGTGAGAGTGTGTGTGTGAGTGTGTGTGCGTGTGTGTGTGAGAGTGTGTGTATGAGAGTGTGAGAGTGTGTGTGTGAGAGTGTGTGAGAGTGTGTGAGAGTGTCTGTGTGTGAGAGTGTGTGTGAGAGTGTGCGTGTGTGCGTGTGTGTGAGAGTGTGTGTGTTTGTGAGAGTGTGTGAGTGTGTGAGTGTGTGTGTGAGAGTGTGTGCGTGTGTGTGTGAGTGTGTGTGTGAGAGTGTGTGTGTGTGAGTGTGTGTGTGTGTGAGTGTGTGTGCGCGCTCGTGTGTGTGTGAGTGTGTTTGATAGTGTGTGTGAGAGTGTGTGTGTGTGAGTGAGTGTGTGTGTGTGAGTGTGTGTGTGAGTGTGTGTGTGTGAGTGTGTGCGTGTGTGAGTGTGTGT
>NC_136341.1:5915493-5931634 GCF_964198595.1 Lampetra fluviatilis | reverse complement strand
CTGGGGCGCGAGAAAAACGTCGACAAAACGTTCACACTGAGGGCCTCCCACCCCTCCTCCTCCTCCCCATCCACCCCTCCCCACCCACCCCACCCACCCCCACCCCACCCCACCCACCCCACCCCCACCCACCCCTCCCCACACCTCCCCCCCACCCCTCACTGCTGCTTTCGCGAATCCTTTCTTGTTTGCTGTGTCTCGAATTTTGTATTATTCAACGTCATTCAATTTGGCGAACATCGCTTTCAAACGGGACATCAACGGGGAAGCGTGGAAGGGCCTAGCCCCCCCCCCCTTCTACCCCGCCCCCCCACCCCCTCCACACATGGGTGCCCCCCCCCCCCCAATCCAGCTCCCCCCCCATTGCCCCCCCCCGCGTCTCGGAGTGACAAAAACGCGGAGCCGGAACCGCTGAGAATCTGGGATCCGTTCCGTGGTTTCCATCCTCACAGGCACGGAGATTGCAACCGGGGTTTTAGTAGTCAGTAGCTAACACAGAGACCCATAGACTCACACAGAGACCCATAGACTCACACAGAGACCCATAGACTCACACAGAGACCCATAGACTCACACAGAGACCCATAGACTCACACAGACAACCATAGAGTCACACAGAGACCCGTAGACTCACACAGAGACCCGTAGACTCACACAGAGACCCGAAGACTCACACAGAGACTCACAGACTCACACAGAGACCCATAGACTCACACAGAGACCCATAGACTCACACAGAGACCCATAGACTCACGCAGAGACCCATAGAGTCACACAGAGACTCATAAACTCAGAGACCCATAGACTCACGCAGAGACCCATAGACTCACACACAGAGACTCATAGACTCACACAGAGACCCATAGACTCACATAGACACCCATAGACTCACACATAGACCCATAGACTCACACAGAGACCCATAGACTCACGCAGAGACCCATAGACTCACACAGAGACCCACAGACTCACACAGACACCCATAGACTCACACAGAGACCCATAGACTCACACAGAGACCCACAGACTCACACAGAGACCCGAAGACTCACACAGAGACTCATAAACTCACACAGAGACCCATAGACTCACACATACACCCATAGACTCACACAGAGACCGAAAGACTCACACAGACACCCATATACTCACACAAAGACCCATAAAATCACACAGAGACCCACAGACTGTGGACAATGTGGTGAACCCCTACCACTCAATTACCCACTCACTCATACATCCACCCACTCGGGTTTGGTTTCTTTTGAAAACGATGCAACGTAATTGGCTCGGGCAGATGTAAGGAAGGGCTGAAGTGGTGGTGGTTGTGGTGTAGATTCAACTAAAACACATTCCTGCGGAGGGAGCTGGTAGGAACGTCGGGTTGCTCGGTCAATGGCCTGCAGGGTCAACGGCGGCGTGGTGTATTCCGCAAATATGCCCGACTGTGAGGGCGGGCACAAGCCGGCGTGAGTAGGTGAAACGTTGAGTTTTATAAGGGCACCACGGGGTGACCAGCCCCTCCCCACCCAGCCCCCACCCCTCCCACCCCCCTCCCAGCCCCACCCTCCCCACCCAGCCCCACCCCTCCCAACCCCACCCCACCCTCCCCTCTCCATTCAGGCCCACCCCACCCTCCCCACCCAGCCCCTCTCCAACCCACCCAGCCCCACCCTCTCCACCCAGCCCCTCCCCACCCTCCCCTCTCCACCCAGCCCCACCCTCTCCACCCAGCCCCTCCCCACCAGCCCCTCCCTCCCCACCCAGCCCCTCCCTGCATGACGGACGGACGGACGGACACAATAATCCCCTGTCGGCTGGTGTAACCAGGAGGTTCCTCCCAGTATCACCCACTCACTCGTATATCCACCCACTCGGGTTTGGTTTCTTTTGAAAACGATGAAACGTAATTGGCTGCGGCAGAGGTAATGAATGGCTGAAGTGGTGGTGATGTTGGTGGTGGCGTTGATTTCAACGAAACTATTTGTTTTATGTTGGCAAGTGAGGCCCTCTGAGCTACGTAGCTTGATCAGAAATTTTTCTTCAGACCGCTGGAGTTAATCCAATGAGCTATGTAAGCTCTTTTTTTTACACGCTTTTATACAGCAGCAGCAGGCGTCGTCAGGGTCGAGATCGAACCCACTACTACCTCCCAGAGGTGTGGACTCGAGTCATGTGACTTGGACTCGAGTCAGACTCGAGTCATGAATTTGATAACTTGCGACTCGACTTGGACTTGCATAACAATGACTTTGTCCCACCTCTGCTACCTCCTGTATACCAGGCAAGGTAGTCAACATCTCCTAGCCACCGTGATGATGATGAGAGAGAGTGAGAGACACACAGACTCCAAATATACAGCAGCAGCAGGCATCAGGGTCGGGATCGAACCCACGACCTCCTGCACACCAGGCGAGGTAGTCAACATCTCCTAGCCACCTTGATGATGATGATGAGAGAGAGAGACGCAGACTACAAATAAATAGCAGGCATCATCAGGGTCGGGATCGAACCCACGACCTCCTGCACACCAGGCGAGGTAGTCAACATCTAGGCGGTGATGGGGGGGGGGTGAAGGATGAGGATGGAGGCGATGGGGAGGGGGTGAGGGAGGTGAGAGAGGAAAGGAGGGATGGATACAAGAGAAGAGAGAGCGAGAGGGAGGGGTGTGGGTGTGTGTGGGGGAATAATGGGGGGTTAGATCTTGGCCCGCCGTGTCCCAGCAAGGGAATTGGCAGGAAGCGATGGGATTAGAGGCGGCAGCCATAAAAGGAGAGACACGGGGGGGGGGGGGGGTGGTGTTGAGGGGGGGGGGTGGTGGTGTTGGTGTTGAGGGGGGTGGTGGTGGTGGGTATGGTGTTGAGGGGGGTGGTGGTGTTGAGGGGGGTGGTGGTGTTGAGGGGGGTGGTGGTGTTGAAGGGGTGGTGGTGGTGTTGAGGGGGTGGTGGTGTTGAGGGGGTGGTGGTGTTGAAGGGGTGGTGGTGTTGAGGGTGGTGGTGGTGTTGAGGGGGTGGTGGTGTTGAGGGGGGTGGTGGTGGTGGTGGTGGTGGTGTTGAGGGGGTGGTGGTGTTGAGGGGGTGGTGGTGTTGAGGGGGTGGTGGTGTTGAGGGGGTGGTGGTGTTGAGGGGGGTGGTGGTGTTGAGGGTGGTGGTGGTGGTGGTGGTGTTGAGGGGGTGGTGGTGGTGGTGGTGTTGAGGGGGTGGTGGTGTTGAGGGGGGTGGTGGTGTTGAGGGTGGTGGTGGTGGTGTTGAGGGGGTGGTGGTGGTGGTGTTGAGGGTGGTGGTGGTGTTGAGGGGGGTGGTGGTGTTGAGGGGGTGGTGGTGTTGAGGGGGTGGTGGTGTTGAAGGGGTGGTGGTGTTGAGGGTGGTGGTGGTGTTGAGGGGGTGGTGGTGTTGAGGGGGGTGGTGGTGGTGGTGTTGAGGGGGTGGTGGTGTTGAGGCGGTGGTGGTGTTGAGGGGGTGGTGGTGTTGAGGGGGTGGTGGTGTTGAGGGGGGTGGTGGTGTTGAGGGTGGTGGTGGTGGTGGTGGTGTTGAGGGGGTGGTGGTGGTGGTGGTGATGTTGAGGGGGTGGTGGTGTTGAGAGGGTGGTGGTGGTGGTGTTGAGGGTGGTGGTGGTGGTGTTGAGGGGGTGGTGGTGGTGGTGGTGTTGAGGGTGGTGGTGGTGGTGGTGTTTGGTGGTGGTGTTGAGGGGGGTGGTGGTGTTGAGGGTGGTGGTGGTGTTGAGGGGGGGGGGTGTGGTGGTTGTTGAGGGTGGTGGTGGTGGTGTTGAGGGGGTGGTGGTGGTGGTGGTGTTGAGGGGGTGGTGGTGTTGAGGGGGGTGGTGGGTGTGAGGGTGGTGGTGGTGGTGGTGTTGAGGGGGTGGTGGTGGTGGTGGTGTTGAGGGTGGTGGTGGTGTTGAGGGGGTGGTGGTGTTGAGGGGGTGGTGGTGTTGAGGGGGTGGTGGTGTTGAAGGGGTGGTGGTGTTGAGGGTGGTGGTGGTGTTGAGGGGGTGGTGGTGTTGAGGGGGGTGGTGGTGGTGGTGTTGAGGGGGTGGTGGTGTTGAGGGGGTGGTGGTGGTGTTGAGGGGGTGGTGGTGTTGAGGGGGGTGGTGGTGTTGAGGGGGGGGTGGGTGGTGTTGAGGGTGGTGGTGGTGGTGGTGTTGAGGGGGTGGTGGTGGTGGTGTTGAGGGTGGTGGTGGTGGTGGTGTTGAGGGTGGTGGGTGGTGTTGAGGGTGGTGGTGGTGGTGTTGAGGGGGTGGTGGTGGTGGTGGTGTTGAGGGTGGTGGTGGTGGTGTTGAGGGTGGTGGTGGTGGTGTTTGAGGGGGTGGTGGTGGTGGTGTGAGGGTGGGGGTGGTGGTGTTGAGGGGGGGGGGTGGTGGTGTTGAGGTGGTGGTGGTGGTGGTGTTGAGGGGGTGGTGGTGGTGGTGTTGAGGGTGGTGGTGGTGGTGTTGAGGGTGGTGGTGGTGTTGAGTGGGGGGGGGTGGTGGTGGTGGTGGTGGTGTTGAGGGGGGTGGTGGTGTTGAGGGTGGTGGTGGTGTTGAGGGGGGGGGGGGGTGGTGGTGGTGGTAGTATTGAGGGGGGGGGGGGTGGTGGTGGTGGTGGTGGTGTTGAGGGGGGGGGGGGGTGGTGTTGGTGTTGTGGAGGTCACAGCTGCGGAAGTGCAACCGGCGGGCATGAACAAAGAAATCTGCGGAAGCCGCGGGCCAACAACAACCGCCCCCCCCGCCCCCCCGACTCTTAGCAGGACCGTCTGGAATGTTCCAGCATTCCGATATTCGGATGGCCCTGGGTGCAGTGGTGCACCTTTAAAAAAATTAACCCGTAAAAACAAAGTTTTTCACTATAAATCCTTTATATGCGTGGCGGCTAGAGTCCTCTCGTCCTCTGGCTTGAGATGGCTGCCACCTATGGGTCAGATGATTGCCTGCCACCATTAAGCAATTGGTAATTAAATATAAAAAAAATATCCTAAAAAGTGTAAAATTTTGGAAAAAAATTTTCACGAAAATAAATTGTCACGCACAACGAGTCTGTGTGCAAAATGTCAGCTCGATTGGATCACGGGAAGTGGGTTAAACAACGACCGAAAGATTTGCACGGTCGTAAGCGCGCAAGCAAGCAAGTGAACTTAATATAAAGGATTTAAAAAGAAGCCGTCTGGAATCAGCGGTTTCTTCAAACTTGGAGGTGACCTTCAACGGGCACGGTGAGTGGCAACAACTACTTTGGTTAATAACCAGTGGTGTAGTGTATAGTGTAGTGTATAGTGTAGTATATAGTGTAGTGTATAGTGTAGTGTATAGTGTAGTGTATAGTGTAGTGTATAGTGTAGTGTATAGTAGTATATAGTGTAGTGTATAGTGTAGTGTATAGTGTAGTGTATAGTGTAGTGTATAGTGTAGTATATAGTGTAGTGTATAGTGTAGTGTATAGTGTAGTATATAGTGTAGTATATAGTGCAGTATATAGTGTAGTGTATAGTGTAGTGTATAGTGTAGTATATAGTGTAGTGTATAGTGTAGTGTATAGTGTAGTGTATAGTGCAGTATATAGAGTAGTGTATAGTGTAGTGTATAGTGTAGTGTATAGTGTAGTGTATAGTAGTATATAGTGTAGTGTATAGTGTAGTGTATAGTGTAGTGTAGTGTATAGTGTAGTGTATAGTGTAGTGTATAGTGTAGTATATAGTGTAGTATATAGTGTAGTGTATAGTGTAGTGTATAGTGTAGTGCATAGTGTAGTGTATAGTGTAGTATATAGTGTAGTGTATAGTGTAGTGTATAGTAGTGTATAGTGTAGTGTATAGTATAGTGTAGTGTATAGTGTAGTGTATAGTGTAGTGTATAGTGTAGTGTATAGTATAGTGTAGTGTATAGTGTAGTGGTGTATAGTGTAGTGTATAGTGTAGTATATAGTGTAGTGTATAGTGTAGTATATAGTGTAGTGTATAGTGTAGTGTATAGTATAGTGTAGTGTATAGTGTAGTGTATAGTGTAGTATATAGTGTAGTGTATAGTGTAGTGTATAGTAGTGTATAGTGTAGTGTATAGCAGTGGTCTAGATCGACAAACTCCCTTCTTTAGAACTCCTTTTCGTCTTCAGTTGACCCCCCCCCCCCCACTGCTGCCTACGTACGGTGCTAAAGAAGTCCACCACAGGCACGTGACGGTAACCGGTTCCAGGCATTTGCCACTGGGGAGACAAAGGCGGCCGGGCGTGGTGCTGGCCACCCACCCCCTCGTTCGTGTACCGTTCCGGCCTTCATAGGTGCTCGCTAACAGCACTTGCCCCTACAGTCTGTTAAGGCTATACGGGGGGTCTTTGTCTTTGTGCATAGTGGGGAGCGGTGGTGCAGTGGTTAGCGCCACGCTGCGCTATGAACCCCGGGGACCAGGGTTCGATTCCCGCTCACGGCCAACACCGGTGACGATTATCTGAACTGGTCCTGTTCCCCCCCTAGGTCGACTCAGCCTCAAACTAGTACCTGGTGCGGTAATGTGTAATAAACATCGCCACTGGGGAGACAAAGGCGGCCGGGCGTGGTGCTGGCCACCCACCCCCCTCGTGTGTGCCACAGTGCCGGCCTTTAAAGGTGCTCGCTAACAGCACTTGCCCCTGCAGCCTGTTACAGGCTACACGGTGGACCTTTGTTGCACGTGTGTGTCTGCGCGCACGTGTGATGCGTGTGATGCGTGTGATGCGTGTGATGCGTGTGATGCGTGTGATGCGTGTGATGCGTGTGATGCGTGTGATGCGTGTGATGCGTGTGATGCGTGTGGTGAGTGTGATGCGTGTGATGCGTGTGATGCGTGTGATGCGTGTGATGAGTGTGATGCGTGTGATGCGTGTGATGCGTGTGATGCGTGTGATGCGTGTGATGCGTGTGATGCGTGTGATGCGTGTGATGCGTGTGATGCGTGTGATGCGTGTGATGCGTGTGATGCGTGTGATGCGTGTGATGCGTGTGATGCGTGTGATGCGTGTGATGCGTGTGATGAGTGTGATGCGTGTGATGCGTGTGATGCGTGTGATGCGTGTGATGCGTGTGATGCGTGTGATGCGTGTGATGCGTGTGATGAGTGTGATGCGTGTGATGCGTGTGATGCGTGTGATGCGTGTGATGCGTGTGATGCGTGTGATGCGTGTGATGCGTGTGATGCGTGTGATGCGTGTGATGCGTGTGATGCGTGTGATGCGTGTGATGAGTGTGATGCGTGTGATGCGTGTGATGCGTGTGATGCGTGTGATGCGTGTGATGCGTGTGATGCGTGTGATGAGTGTGATGCGTGTGATGAGTGTGATGCGTGTGATGCGTGTGATGCGTGTGATGCGTGTGATGCGTGTGATGAGTGTGATGCGTGTGATGAGTGTGATGAGTGTGATGCGTGTGATGCGTGTGATGCGTGTGATGCGTGTGATGCGTGTGATGAGTGTGATGCGTGTGATGAGTGTGATGCGTGTGATGCGTGTGATGCGTGTGATGCGTGTGATGCGTGTGATGCGTGTGATGCGTGTGATGCGTGTGATGCGTGTGATGCGTGTGATGCGTGTGATGAGTGTGATGCGTGTGATGAGTGTGATGCGTGTGATGAGTGTGATGCGTGTGATGAGTGTGATGCGTGTGATGAGTGTGATGCGTGTGATGAGTGTGATGCGTGTGATGCGTATGATGCGTGTGATGCGTGTGATGCGTGTGATGCGTGTGATGCGTGTGATGAGTGTGATGCGTGTGATGCGTGTGATGAGTGTGATGCGTGTGATGAGTGTGATGCGTGTGATGCGTGTGATGCGTGTGATGCGTGTGATGCGTGTGATGAGTGTGATGCGTGTGATGCGTGTGATGAGTGTGATGCGTGTGATGCGTGTGATGCGTGTGATGCGTGTGATGCGTGTGATGCGTGTGATGCGTGTGATGCGTGTGATGCGTGTGATGCGTGTGATGCGTGTGATGCGTGTGATGCGTGTGATGAGTGTGATGCGTGTGATGAGTGTGATGCGTGTGATGCGTGTGATGCGTGTGGCGCCTCAGAGGATTGAGGAAGTAGCCCACCCCCTGTGAGTGAACCACTAGCCCAGTGTGCTGAGCCATTTCGAGCGGACGAGCGAGAGAGCGAGCGGGCGAGTGGACGAGCGAGTGAGCGGGCGAGCGAGCGAGTGAGAGAACGGACGAGCGAGTGAGCGGACGAGCGAGAGAGCGAGCGGGCGAGTGGACGAGCGAGTGAGCGGGCGAGCGAGCGAGTGAGAGAACGGACGAGCGAGCGAGCGGACGAGCGAGAGAGCGAGCGGGCGAGTGGACGAGCGAGTGAGCGGGCGAGCGAGCGAGTGAGAGAACGGACGAGCGAGTGAGCGGACGAGCGAGAGAGTGAGCGGGCGAGTGGACGAGCGAGTGAGCGGACGAGCGAGAGAGCGAGCGGGCGAGTGGACGAGCGAGTGAGCGGGCGAGC
Organism: Lampetra fluviatilis; assembly: GCF_964198595.1. Classification (NCBI taxonomy): domain Eukaryota; kingdom Metazoa; phylum Chordata; class Hyperoartia; order Petromyzontiformes; family Petromyzontidae; genus Lampetra; species Lampetra fluviatilis. The sequence continues at coordinate 5,923,213 of NC_136341.1, read as the reverse complement.
GAGCGAGTGAGAGAACGGACGAGCGAGTGAGCGGACGAGCGAGAGAGCGAGCGGGCGAGTGGACGAGCGAGTGAGCGGGCGAGCGAGAGAGCGAGCGAGTGAGAGAACGGACGAGCGAGTGAGCGGACGAGCGAGAGAGTGAGCGGGCGAGTGGACGAGCGAGTGAGCGGGCGAGCGAGCGAGTGAGAGAACGGACGAGCGAGAGAGTGAGCGGACGAGCGAGAGAGTGAGCGGGCGAGTGGACGAGCGAGTGAGCGGACGAGCGAGAGAGCGAGCGGGCGAGTGGACGAGCGAGTGAGCGGGCGAGCGAGCGAGTGAGAGAACGGACGAGCGAGTGAGCGGACGAGCGAGAGAGTAGACGAGAGGACGAGCGGGCGAGTGGACGAGCGAGCAATCGGACGAGCGAGCAATCGGACGAGCGAACGAGCGGAGGAGCGAGCGAGCGGAGGAGCGTGCGAGCGGAGGAGCGAGCGAGCGGAGGAGCGAGCGAGCGGAAGAGCGAGCGAGCGGACGAGCGAGCGAGCGGAGGAGCGAGCGAGCGGAGGAGCGAGCAATCGGACGAGCGAGCGGAAGAGCGAGCGAGCGGACGAGCGAGCGAGCGGAGGAGCGAGCGAGCGGAAGAGCGAGCAATCGGACGAGCGAGCGAGCGGAAGAGCGAGCGAGCGGAGGAGCGAGCGAGCGGAGGAGCGAGCGAGCGGAGGAGCGAGCGAGCGGAGGAGCGAGCGAGAGAGTCGGCGAGCGAGAGAACGGACGAGTGGACCAGCGAGCGAGTGAGACAGCGAGCGGACGTCTTGTTTGGAGAAATAACACCGACACACAAACCCCCCACCGCCACCGCCGCCGCTTCTCATCGTGCCCACAAAACGTCTCGGGCTTCCAGTCTGTGCCGCTCCGTTTGAAGTTTCGCCGATGCGATGTATTTATTTTGTTGGGAATGGAGGGGGAGGTGGGGGAGGGGTGGTTGTGCAGGAGGAGGGAGGGTGGTCTGGTTATTATTGCAATACGTAAAATATTGTTCCAGGGTGATATTCCAGAAGAGTCGTCGCATTTGCCTACCCCGTACGCACGCAACGCATGTCGTATGCATGTCGTAGCTATGTTGTATGTGTGTTAAGGGGGGGAGGTGAGATCGCGTGAGTATGAATCTGTTGCGGTCAATTTGGTTGGTAAGGAATGGTGACCATTCCAGGACTATAATTGTAAATGTTGCAATGGGTTAACTCTCCAACACACAACCGGTTAGTGCTGTACGAGTAGACTACACTACACACTACACTATAAACTACACTATACACTATACTATACAGTATACTATACACTACACTACACACTACACTACACTATACACTACACTACACACTACACTACACACTACACTATACACTATACTATACAGTATACTATACACTACACTACACACTACACTACACTACACACTACACTACACACTACACTATACACTATACTATACAGTATACTATACACTACACTACACACTACACTACACTATACACTACACTATACACTACACTATACACTATACACTACACTACACACTACACACTACACTATACTATACACTACACTGTACACTACACTACACACTAAACTATACACTACACTATACACTACACTACACACTAAACTATACACTACACTATACACTACACTACACACTACACTATACACTACACTATACTATACACTACACTATACACTACACTATACACTACACTATACACTACACTACACACTAAACTATACACTATACTATACACTACACTATGCACTACACTGTACACTACACTATACACTACACTATACACTACACTATACTATACACTACACTATACACTACACTACACACTAAACTATACACTATACTATACACTACACTATACACTACACTATACACTACACTATACTATACACTACACTACACACTACACTATACACTACACTATACACTACACTATGCACTACACTGTACACTACACTATACACTACACTATACACTACATTATACTGGTAGGAACCTCCTGGTTACACCAGACCACAAGAGATTATTGTGTCCGTCCGTCGTGCAGGGAGGGGCTGGGTGGGGAGGGGGAGGGTGGGGAGGGGCTGGGTGGGGAGGGTGGGGCTGGGTGGGGAGGGGCTGGGTGGGGAGGGTGGGGCTGGGTGGGGAGGGGCTGGTCACCCCGTGGTGCCCTTATAAAACTCAACGTTTCACCCACTCACGTCGGCTTGTGCCCGCCCTCACAGTCGGCCATATTTGCGGAATACACCACGCCGCCGTTGACCCTGCAGGCCATTGACCGAGCAACCCGACGTTCCTACCAGCTCCCTCCGCAGGAGGAATGTGCTTTACTACAATATATAATACACTACACTATACACAACACGTGGGTTTACGCTCCAACACACAACCGGTTAGTCCTGAACAAGTATACTGCACTATACACTACACTCTACACTACACTCTACACTACACTATACACTACACTCTACACTGCACTATACACTACACTATACACTGCACTCTACACTGCACTATACACTGCACTATACACTACACTCTACACTGCACTATACACTACACTATACACTGCACTATACACTACACTATACACTACACTCTACACTGCACTATACACTGCACTATACACTACACTCTACACTGCACTATACACTACACTATACACTGCACTATACACTACACTATACACTACACTCTACACTGCACTATACACTGCACTATACACTACACTCTACACTGCACTATACACTACACTATACACTGCACTATACACTACACTATACACTGCACTATACACTACACTCTACACTGCACTATACACTACACTCTACACTGCACTATACACTACACTATACACTACACTCTACACTGCACTATACACTGCACTATACACTACACTATACACTGCACTATACACTACACTATACACTACACTCTACACTGCACTATACACTGCACTATACACTACACTATACACTGCACTATACACTACACTCTACACTGCACTATACACTGCACTATACACTACACTATACACTGCACTATACACTACACTCTACACTGCACTATACACTACACTCTACACTGCACTATACACTGCACTATACACTACACTATACACTGCACTATACACTACACTATACACTGCACTATACACTGCACTATACACTACACTATACACTGCACTATACACTACACTATACACTGCACTATACACTACACTCTACACTGCACTATACACTGCACTATACACTACACTATACACTGCACTATACACTACACTCTACACTGCACTATACACTGCACTATACACTACACTATACACTACACTATACACTACACTCTACACTGCACTATACACTACACTCTACACTGCACTATACACTACACTATACACTACACTATACACTACACTCTACACTGCACTATACACTACACTCTACACTGCACTATACACTACACTATACACTACACTATACACTACACTATACACTACACTACACACTACACTATACACTACACTATACACTGCACTATACACTACACTATACACTGCACTATACACTACACTATACACTACACTATACACTACACTATACACTGCACTATACACTACACTCTACACTGCACTATACACTACACTATACACTACACTATACACTACACTATACACTACACTCTACACTGCACTATACACTACACTATACACTGCACTATACACTACACTATACACTACACTCTACACTGCACTATACACTACACTATACACTACACTCTACACTGCACTATACACTACACTATACACTACACTATACACTGCACTATACACTACACTATACACTACACTACACTATACACTACACTATACACTACACTATACACTACACTATACACTGCACTATACACTGCACTATACACTACACTCTACACGACAGCGTTCTCAGCAGTAGCACCCCAACCACCCCCACACCCACCCCAACATCACCCCAACTACCCCCACCCCACCCACCCAAAGCCCCACCCTACTTCCACCCCCACCCGCTCCACGTCACCCACCCACCAACTCCACCCCAACCACCCCAACCACCCCACTCCAACCACCCCAACCACCCCACTCCACCCACCCCACCCACTCCACCCCACCCACTCCACCCCAACCACCCCAACCACCCCAACCACCCCCACCCACAACACCCATCCCACCCACCCCACCAACTCCACCCCACCCCACTCCACCCACCCCACCCACTCCACCCACCCCACCCACTCCACCCACCCCACCCACTCCACCCACCCCACCCACTCCACCCACCCCACCCACTCCACCCACCCCACCCACTCCACCCACCCCACCCACTCCACCCCAACCACCCCAACCACCCCACCCCACCCACTCCACCCACCCCCGCCCACTCCACCCACCCCACCAACTCCACCCCACCCCACTCCACCCCACCCACTCCACCCCACCCACCCCACCCAATGCACACGGACACAGCGAGGGAATTCATTGTCATGCTGCTGATGCAATCAGCGTAACGAGGAGGCGTTAATTAATGCACGCGCATGTGTCACTGCAAAAACAAAGGTCCCCCGTGTAGCCTTAACAGACTTGTAGGGGCAAGTGCTGTTAGCGAGCACCTATGAAGGCCGGAACGGCAAACGAGGGGGTGGGTGGCCAGCACCACGCCTGGCCGCCTTTGTCTCCCCAGTAACGATGCTTACTACACACACCGCACCAGGTACTCATTTGAGGCCGAGTCGACCTAGGGGAGGCCCGGGACCGGTTTAGATAATCGTCGCCGGTGGTGTTGGCCGTGAGCGGGAATCGAACCCGGGTCGCCGGGTTCGTAGCGCAGCGTGGCGCTAACCGCTGCACCACCGCTCCCCCACCGTCACCACCGTCACCACCACCGCCAACAACTCGATCGAACGGTGCGACAAAAGGGGGGGCCTCCCGATCAGCATCGCGACGCCAAAGCTGCCCCCCCCCCTGTTTTGAGGGACAATCTACATGGTGAGAGGGGTAGACGGGAGTCGGGGAAGAAAACCTACGTGGGGAACAAACAGCACCACGCCACCACCAGCACCACCACCACCATCACCGCCACCACCGCCACCACCACTGCCACCACCTCCACCCCCACCACCAGCATCACCGTCACCAGCACCACCACCATCACCGCTACCACCACCACCACCATCACCACCGCCAACACCACCACCATCACCGCCACCATCACCAGCATCACCACCGTCACCACCAGCATCACCACCACCAACACCACCACCACCGCCACCACCTCCACCACCACCACCGCCTCCACCACCACCTCCACCACCACCCCCACCAACCACAACCACCCCCACCAACCCACCACCATCACCAGCATCACCACCACCACCTCCACCACCACAACCACCCCCACCACCACCTCCACCACCTACACCACCACAACCACCCCCACCACCAACCACAACGCACCACCACCACCGCTCACCTCCGCGCCATCGCTACGGAACGCCTCGTGGGTCCGCCTCAGCAGCGCCAGCAGCGCCTCGTGCTCCCGCAGGAGGCGACCGAGGGCTCCGTCTCGCCGGCGACGCTGCTCCGGCACAAACTCCCCCGCCGAGAAGACGCGCCGGCTCCGACGGACGCGCCGGTTCTTGCCGCCCCCCTCCACCACCTCCTCCTCCTCCACCTCCTCCACCTCCTCGTCGATGCGGAGGAGCAGCGTCTCGCTCATGCGGCGGCACCCGCGGGCGATCTCGGCGCTAGCCGCCTTGAAGGAATCCACCAGCTTCTGTACCTGTGGGGTGGTGGTGGAGGAGGGGGGGTGGAGAGATTCGTTTGTATGTTGTGCGCTACGCTGTGGAATGTATACTGCGTCATGCACTACGCTATACACTACACTATACACTACACTATACACTACACTATACACTACACTATACACTACTATGCACTACACTATACACTACACTATACACTACACTATACACTACACTATACACTACTATACACTACACTATACACTACACTATACACTACTATACACTACACTATACACTGCACTATACACTACTATACACTACTATGCACTACACTATAAACTACACTATACACTACACTATACACTACTATACACTATTATACACTACACTATACACTGCACTATACACTACTATACACTACTATACACTATACACTGCTATACACTACACTATACACTACACTATACACTATACTATACACTACGCCATACACTACACTATACAGTACACCATACACTACACTATACACTACACGATACACTATACACGACACTATACACTACACTATAAACTACACTATACACTACACTATACACTACTATACACTGCTATACACTGCTATACACTACACTATACACTGCCATACACTACACTATACACTACACTATACACTGCCATACACTACACTATACACTACACTACACACTGCAATATACACAATACACGACACTATAGACCACACTATGCACTACACTACACACTACAATATACACTACACTATACACTACACAAAACACTATGCCATACACTACGCCATACACTACACTACTATACGCTACACTAAACACAATACACTACGCCATGCACTACGCCATTCATTACACTATACAATACCCTATAAACTACACACAATACAACACCATATACACAACACTATACACTACACACTATACAATACCCTATACACTACACCACCCACTATGCACTACACATTATACAACACCCTATACACTACACACTGCATACCACGCATTATACAATGCCACATACACTACACACTACAGGAGAATATACAACTTTTAAAGCCATTGCCCGTTTCAAGTGTACGTGCCCATATGGACGCACAGTAAACGTCGGGACTTGTGACCAAAACCACGTGGGAATAAAGGTCTGGAACGTAACCCCCCCGTTCGCCAGTAGAGCAGTCCCCTGTATCGTGGGGAACGGTCTCCCCTGCCACTGACAGAAGGGAGATCAAACGGCGGCTTCCACAGCCTCTTCCGTCAACTTTTGGAATCAACGCGGGTTGTCTACGCACGGTGCCAAAGACGTTCAGCTTGTATAGCATAGAGAACTGCAGACTCTGAGACCCACAGACTCACACAGAGACCCGCAGAGTTACAGCGAGACCCGCAGACTCACACAGAGACCCACAGACTCACGCAGAGACCCACAGACTCACACAGAGACCCACAGACCCACACAGAGACCCACAGACTCATGCAGAGACCCACAGACTCACACAGAGACCCACAGACTCACGCAGAGACCCACAGACTCACACAGAGACCCACAGACTCACGCAGAGACCCGCAGACTCACACAGAGACCCACAGACTCACGCAGAGACCCACAAACTCACACAGAGACCCACAGACTCACACAGTGACCCATAGACTCACAAAGAGACTCACAGACTAACACAGAGACCCACAGACTCACACAGAGACCCACAGAGTCACACAGAGGCCCGCAGACTCACACAGAGACTCACAGACTCACACAGAGGCCCACAGACTCACACAGAGACCCACAGACTCACACAGAGACCCATAGACTCACACAGTGACCCACAGACTCACACAGAGACTCACAGACTAACACAGAGACCCACAGACTCACGCA
>NC_136341.1:5882993-5910493 GCF_964198595.1 Lampetra fluviatilis | reverse complement strand
TTAGGGGGATTAGTGAGGTAGTGTCACGTCCATGTGTAACACAAGATGCGGCGCTGCCAACTGCGCTGGGAGGCGTGTGGTGGTGGTGGTGAGGTGGTGTAGTGGTGGTGGTGGTGTTGAGGTGGTGGTGGTGTTGAGGTGGTGGTGGTGGTGGTGTAGTGGTGGTGGTGAGGTGGTGGAGAGGTGGTGGTGATGGTAGTGGTGGTGGTGTAGTGGTGGTGGTGGTGTTGAGGTGGTGGTGGTGTTGAGGTGGTGGTGGTGGTGTAGTGGTGGTGGTGAGGTGGTGGAGAGGTGGTGGTGGTGAGGTGGTGGTGGAGAAGTGGTGGTGGAGAGGTGGTGGTGGAGAGGTGGTGGTGATGGTAGTGGTGGTGATGTAGTGGTGATGGTGGTGTTGAGGTGGTGGTGGTGAGGTGGTGGAGAGGTGGTGGTGGTGAGGTGGTGGTGGAGAGGTGGTGGTGGAGAGGTGGTGGTGATGGTAGTGGTGGTGGTGTAGTGGTGGTGGTGGTGTTGAGGTGGTGGTGTAGTCGTGGTGTTGAGGTGGTGGTGGTGGAGAGGTGGTGGTGAGGTGGTGGTGAGGTGGTGGTGAGGTGGTGGTGAGGTGGTGGTGAGGTGGTGGTGAGGTGGTGGTGGTGGTGGTGGAGTAGGTGGTGGTGTTGAGGTGGTGGTGGTGAGGTGGTGGTGGTGGAGAGGTGGTGGTGAGGTGGTGGTGGTTGTGAGGTGGTGGTGGTGTAGTGGTGGTGGTGGTGTTGAGGTGGTGGTGGTGTTGAGGTGGTGGTGAGGTGGTGGTGAGGTGGTGGTGTAGTGGTGGTGGTGTAGTGGTGGTGGGGTGGTGGTGAGGTGGTGGTGGTGAGGTAGTGGTGGTGGTGAGGTGGTGGAGAGGTGGTGGTGAGGTGGTGGTGTAGTGGTGGTCGTGGTGAAGTGGTGGTGGTGAGGTGGTGGTGGTGAGGTGGTGGTGAGGTGGTGGTGGTGAGGTGGTGGTGGAGAGGTGGTGGTGGTGTAGTGGTGGTGAGGTGGTGGTGGTGAGGTGGTGGTAGTGAGGTGGTGGTAGTGGTGTAGTGGTGGTGTTGAGGTGGTGGTGGTGGAGAGGTGGTGGTGAGGTGGTGGTGGTTGTGAGGTGGTGGTGGTGGTGTAGTGGTGATGTAGTAGCGGCTCTGCGACGAGAACCCAGCGGTCCCGAGTTCGATTCCCGCTCACGGCCAACACCGGTGACGATTATCTGCACCGGTCCTGAGCCTCCCCTATGTCGACTCAGCCTCAAATTAGTACCTGGTGCAGCGGTGTGTAGTAAACATCGCCACTGGGGAGACAAAGGCGGCCGGGCGTGGTGCTGGCCACCCACCCCCCCTCGTTGTACCATTCCGGCCTTCATAGGTGCTGCTCGCTAACGGCACTTGCCCCTACAGTCTGTTAAAGCCTAACACAGCAGGCGTGTCTCTCTGTGCGTGTCTGTGTGTGTGTGTGCGTGTCTGTGTGTGTGTACGTGTCTGTGTGTGTGTTGTGTACGTGTCTGTGTGTGTGTTGTACGTGTGTGTGTGGTACGTGTCTGTGTGTGTGTACGTGTACGTGTCTGTGTGTGTGTACGTGTCTGTGTGTGTGTTGTGTACGTGTCTGTGTGTCTGTGTGTGTGTGTCTGTGTGTGTGACTGTGTGTGTTGTATGTGTCTGTGTGTCGTGTTGTGTACGTGTCTGTGTGTGTGTCTGTATCTGTGTGTGTGTCTGTGTGTGTGTTGTGTTCGTGTCTGTGTGTGTGTGTGTCTGTGTGTGTGACTGTGTGTGTTGTACGTGTCTGTGTGTGTGTTGTGTACGTGTCTGTGTGTCTGTGTGTGTGTCTGTATCTGTGTGTGTGTCTGTGTGTCTGTGTGTGTGTTGTGTTCGTGTGTTGTACGTGTCTGTGTGTGTGTTGTGTACGTGTCTGTGTGTCTGTGTGTGTGTCTGTATCTGTGTGTGTGTCTGTGTGTGTGTTGTGTTCGTGTCTGTGTGTCTGTGTGTGTGTTGTGTTCGTGTCTGTGTGTCTGTGTGTGTGTTGTGTTCGTGTCTGTGTGTCTGTGTGTGTGTTGTGTTCGTGTCTGTGTGTCTGTGTGTGTGTTGTGTTCGTGTCTGTGTGTCTGTGTGCGTGTTGTGTTCGTGTCTGTGTGTGTGTTGTGTTCGTGTCTGTGTGTCTGTGTGTGTGTTGTGTTCGTGTCTGTGTGTCTGTGTGTGTGTTGTGTTCGTGTCTGTGTGTCTGTGTGTGTGTTGTGTTCGTGTCTGTGTGTCTGTGTGTGTGTTGTGTTCGTGTCTGTGTGTGTGTTGTGTTCGTGTCTGTGTGTCTGTGTGTGTGAGTGTGGCCGGGAATGGTGGTGGTGGTGGCCACCACCCCACCTCGTGTCCCACAGTTAGCGGCCTTCACAGCTGCTGCTAATGCTTGACAACTCACAAGCACTTGCCCCCAAAGAGTCTCCACGATTACGAACACAATTCAGAGTCGGCGTTTTACCCTTCGTGGCAATACACCAGCGTGTGTGTGTGACGGTGTTCAAACAACCAACTAGAAACTTTTTTTCTTTTTTTGCAGAGGAATCAAGTTAACGCTTCAGCCACCACACACGGTAACGTTGGGCTGAACATGCAAATACAAAAAAAAAACACGTGTCTCTGATCATTTCACCGTGGAATTAAAACAAATGTTTGTTCCTGGGTAGTAAGTGTTATTTCCTAATTGCTGATGCCTCAAAAGTATAGAACGGTAGGCGATTTTTCCCCGCTAAACTTTGCTTTTGTGAAAAGGACAGTGACATTTTGATGTAAAGCTTTCGTGACTGCAGGGATTCATCTTCTTGGTTTTTTCGGTAAAGTCACGTAGAAGGGAAATAATAAAATAATAAAAATAAAACATAAATAATTCTCACGAAACTGCATGCAGCCTTCCCCATGGCCTAGACTCACATCCCGTGCCTGCAGACACAGTCTGTGTGCAATCGGCGCCTTAATAGGTGCTCGCTAACAGCAGCACACGTCCCGTCTATCCGTGTTTTTAGTATTTTTTCACGATCAGAGGAAACAAGACGATGCTCGGTGTAGTCGGCACTTTGCTTCGTTCATCATTTCGTTGTTTTGTTTCAACGCTTTGCTTCATGTGCCCGACCACCCCCTTTTAAAATGAAACATTTCACGAAACATTTCACGCTCTGTTCATTCTTCTTATCCATTCCCTCTCTCTCTATCCCCCCCCTCTCTCTACCCCCCTCTCTACCCCCCTCTCTACCCCCCTCTCTACCCCCTCTCTACCCCCTATCTACCCCCCTCTCTACCCCCTCTCTCTACGCCCTCTCTCTCTCTACCCCCTCTCTACCCCCCTCTCTACCCCCCTCTCTACCCCCTCTCTACCCCCTATCTACCCCCCCTCTCTACCCCCTCTCTACCCCCCTCTCTACCCCCTCTCTCTCTACCCCCCTCTCTCTCTACCCCCCCTCTCTCTCTACCTCCCCTCTCTCTCTACCACCACTCTCTCTACCCCCCCCCTCTCTCTAACCCCCTCTCTCTCTACCCCCCTCTCTCTCTACCCCCCCCCACTCTCTCTACCCCCCTCTCTCTCTACCACCCCCCCCCTCTCTCTACCCCCCTCTCTCTCTATCCCCCTCTCTCTCTACCCCCCCCTCTCTCTACCCCCCCCTCTCTCTACCCCCTCTCTCTCTACCGCCTCTCTCTCTACCCCATCTCTCCCTACCCCCTCTCTCTCTCTACCCCCTCTCTCTACCCCCCTCTCTTCCTACTCCCCCCTCTCTAACCCTCTTTCTACCCCCTCTCTCTCTCTACCCCCTATCTCTACCCCCCTCTCTCTCTACCCCCTCTCTCTCTCTACCCCCTCTCTCTCTACCCCCCCTCTACCCCCCTCTCTCTCTACCCCCCTCTCTCTCTACCCCCCTCTCTCTCTACCCCCCCCCCTCTCTCTCTACCCCCCTCTCTCTCTACCCCCCCCCCTCTCTCTACCCCCTCTCTCTCTACCCCCCTCTCTCTCTACCCCCCCTCTCTCTACCCCCCCCTCTCTCTACCCCCTCTCCCTACCCCCTCTCTCTCTACCCCCTCTCTCTCTACCACCCCTCTCTCCCTACCCCCCTCTCTCTCTCTACCCCCTCTCTCTACCCCCCTCTCTCCCTACCCCCCCTCTCTAACCCTCTTTCTACCCCCTCTCTCTCTCGACCCTCTCTCTCTACCCTCCTCTCTCTCTCTCTACCCCCCTCTCTCTCTACCCCCTCTCTCTCTACCCCATATCTATGTTCCCGCTATGTTTTCTATGTTCATATTTTGCATTTTTCCCCCCTTTACTCTCGGACTGTGTTCTGCCAGAGACGTGAAACATTCGCGCCGTCAAACTCCAATTATCGTAGGGAGGTTTTATTGTTTTATGGAGCCGTGGATCTTGTGATAGTTTACAAGACCCATCAGTGTTGGTTGTTGCGTGTGTGTGTGTGTTTTTATCAGTCTTGTTTTATATTGCTGAGCGATCCATATATCTCTCTCTCTCCTCCATCTCTCTTTTTTTTTACGATCAGAGGAAACAAGAAGATGCACTTTGCTTCGTTCATCATTTCGTTTTTTTGTGTTTTTTTATGCTTTCCTTCATTTACCCCCCCCTCTCTCTATCCCCTCTCGCTCACTCTCTCACGCTCACTCTCTCCACTCTCCCCTCTACTCTCTCCACACTCCATCCACACTCTCCCCTCCTCTCTCTCTTTTTTTTACGATCAGAGGAAACAAGAAGATGCTCGGTGTAGGTCGGCACTTTGCCTCGTTCATCATTTCGTAATTTTTTTTTATAATAACTTTGCTTTATGTAAACCCCCACCTCTCGCTCGCTCTCTCGCTCGCTTCGCTCTCTCGCTCTCTCGCTCGCTCGCTCTCTCGCTCGCGCTCGCTCTCTCTCGCTCGCATCACTTCTCTCGCTCGCTCACTCTCTCGCTCGCTCACTCTCTCTCTCGCTCTCTCGCTCGCTCTCACTCACTCGCTCACTCTCTCGCTCACTCGCATCGCTCTCACTCGCCTCGCTCACTCTCTCGCTCACTCGCTCGCTCACTCGCTCGCTCACACTCTCTCGCTCACTTCGCTCGCTCACTCTCTCGCTCACTCGCTCGCTCTCTTCGCTCGCTCACTCTCTCGCTCGCTCACTCTCTCGCTCGCTCACCTCTCTCGCTCGCTCTCTCGCTCGCTCACTCTCTCTCGCTCTCTCGCTCGCTCTTCTCACTCGCTCTCTCACTCGCTCACATCGCTCGCTCTCTCACTCGCTCACTTCGCTCGCTCTCTCGCTCACTCTCTCGCTCTCTCACTCTCTCGCTCTCTCTCTCTCACTCGCTCTCTCTCGCTCGCTCTCTCGCCCGCTCTCTCGCTCGCTCTCTTCGCCCGCTCTCTCGCCCCGCTCTCGTCGCCTGCTCTCTCGCTCACTCTCTCGCTCACTCTCTCTCGCTCTCTCTCGCTCGCTCTCTTCGCTCTCTCGCTCACTCTCTCGCTCTCTCTCTCTCTCGCTCTCGCTCTCACTCGCTCGTCTCTCACGCTCTCTCGCTCTCTCTCGCTCTCTCTCTCGCTCTCATCTCTCTCGCTCACTCTCTCGCTCTCGCTCTCTCGCTCGCTCTCTCGCTCTCTCTCTCTCTCTCTCGCTCGCTCTCTCACTCGCTCACTCTCTCGCTCACTCTCGCTCTGCACGCAGCCCTTCTCGCAGTCCCTCTCCACGTACCCACTCCGCGCGCCTCTGCAAATCCGCCGTCTGGGACAGAGTTTTTGGTGTTGCGGGCAATTTGGAAGACGCCTCACACGAAGTACGGAGCGGGTTTAGTCTCGTACACAAGGCGCCCAGTCGAACGCACCAATCAGGAGGTGCGGTGGAAGGAGGGGGGGGGGACAACAAACTAAACACAACAACAACAACAAAGGGGCGGTTCTAAAAATATAAAAAAAAGAAAAATAAGTTTGATGACGATTTCAAAGTGCTGATATCAGAACAGCACTTTGCCCCTAAACACGCTGTTGGGGGTGGGTGGCCAGCACCACGCCCCGGCCGCCTTTGTCTCCCTAGTGGTGTGATGTTTACACACCGCACCAGGTACTCATTTGAGGCTGAGTCAACCTAGGGGAGGCCCGGGACACCGGTTCAGATAATCGTCACCGGTGTGAGCGGGAATTGAAACCCCGTGTCGCCGGGTTCATAGCGCAGCGTAGCGCTAACCGCTGCACCACCGCTCCCCGCTATCGCACACACACGCACGCGTACACACGCGCACACACAACCCGGAGTTTTGACAGGCAGTGAGATCAAAAGGATAAGGGTTTACGGAGTCCCCCAGAGAGATAGTGAGGGGAATATGGGCGGGGCGGGCGGGCGGGCGAGCGAGCGAGCGAGGAGTGATAGAGAGTATGACAGACAGACAGACACACAGACAGACAGACACACAGACAGACAGACAAGACGGTGATCGACACTGGGATCGTACGGCAAGAGCGAACGGGAGACATTTGGGCGGACGGACCGACGGGACTCACGACGTAGATGGATGACTGATTAACGCGCAGAGAATTGCTAAGTTTTCAACATTGAAGAGATGTGTGTGTGTGTGTTTTTTAAATACCCGTTGGCAGGGCTGCACACGCACAAATTACTAAAAACCTCAACGAATTCAACAATTATACTGTGGCCCCAGAGAGGGTGAAAATATATAGATATGATTTGTCAGCATTAAACCAACACACACACACACGACTGCAGGTCACAGCAACACGCTCGCTCACCCACTCGCTCACCCACTCGCTCACTCACCCCACTCGTTCACTTCAATCGCTCACTTCGCTCGCTCGCTCACCCACTCACTCGCCCACCTCCTCACTCACTCAATCGCTTACTCGCTCGCTCACCCCACTTCGCTCGCCCATCCACTCGCTCACTTCACCCACTCGCTCACCTCAATTGCTCACTTGCTTGCTCACCCACTCTCTCGCTCACCCACTCACTCGCCCACACCCCTTGGTCACCCGCTCGCTCACCATCGCTCACCCACTCGCTCACTTCAGCCACTCGCTCACTCGCTCACCCACTCGCTCACTCAGCCACTCGCTCACTTCAATCGCTTAATCGCTTCGCTCACCCACTCACTCACTCACTCAGCCACACTCGCTCACTCAATCGCTTACTCGCTCGCTCACCCACTCACTCACTCGCTCCACCACCCTCTCGCTACGCTCACCACCACTCGCTCAGTCAATCGCTCACTCGCTTGCTCACCCACTCGCTCGCGTACCCGCTCGCTTCGCCTACCCGCTCGCTTCGCTCACCTCTCGCATCGCTCTCACTCACTTCGCTCGCTCACTCCACCTCGCTCACTCGCCTACCAACTCGCTCGCTCACTCACCCACTAGCTCGCTCTGTCCACTTCGCTCACTCACCCACTCACTCGCCCACCCACCTTCTCGGTCATTCACTCAACCCACTCACATAGCCACCACACCTCAGGTCACAACAACACACTCAGCCACTCACTCACCCACCTACCCCAACCACTCACGAATTCACTCACCTTACTGCAGGTTACAATGACACACTCACCCACTGACTCACTCACCCACTGACTCACACACCCATTGACTCACCCGCCCACTCACTCACCCAATGACTTATTCGCTCTCTCACCCACCCACTCACTCACTCACTCACTCACCCACCAACCCACTCACTCACCTACTATACACTACACTATACACTACAATACACGACACTATACACTCCTATACATTGCACTATACACCACACTATACATTACACACTACGCTACAATACACTACACTAGACACTCCTTACACTATAAACTCCAACACACTACACACTATACATTACACACGACGCTATAATACTACAACACACCGCACTATACACTACACCGCTATACACAACAACACTCTACCAAATTGAAAAACTCATTTGTTTACAACTGCTGCTGCTTGTTGTTGTTGTGTAGTTTGTTGTCCTTGCCGCACCACCCATTGGCTACGGTGAGCTCCGTACCGTGGCAAGCCATCATTTGTTCATGGCCAGCGTGGCTTTCGACAAAACACATTGTCCTGCGGAGGGAGCTGGTAGGAACACGTCGGGTTGCTCGGTCAATGGCCTGCAGGGTCAACGGCCAGGGCGTGGTGTATTCCCGCAAATATGCCCGACTGTGAGGGCGGGGCACAAGCCGGCGTGAGTGGGTTAGAACGTTGAGTTTAATAAGGGCACCACGGGGTGACCAGCCCCTCCCCACCCTCCCCACCCAGCCGCCACCCCCTCCCATTTTTGGATGCACGACGGACGGACACAATAATCCCCTGTGGGCTGGTGGAACCAGGAGGTTCCTACCGGCAAAACAAGACAACCGCGCAACGGCTCAGTAGCAAAGGCCATACCGCCGCGGTAACAAAAATGTTTTAAAAAAATGTTTTTAAAAAAAATGTTTTAAAAATTTTTTTAAAAAAAATTTGAGCGTGTTGGTTGTTGCTGTGTTTTTGTTGTTCATCCGAACGCACTTTCAGTTGCAGAATGCGAAATTGCGGCGACCGCTTTGCATCCAAATCGGCCCTCTCGCGCGAGAAGCAAATTGAAGAGTTCAGCCAACGCCCGGCGAGACGTTGATGCCCTTGCAGCCGGAGAGAGAGAGAGAGCGAGAGACGGAGATTGCCCGGCAGATGGTTTCGCTAAGTGTGTTCGAGACGCAGATGGGCAGAGACAGAGAGACACGCGGACAAGGGGAAGAGGAGAGAGACGAGAGGAGAGAGAGAGGGGGGGGCACATAAAGCAAAGCATTGAAAAAAAAACTAGAAAACTAAAACGATGAACGAAGGTGTATGAGTGTGTGTGAGTGAGTGTGTGAGTGAGTGTGTGAGTGAGTGTATGAGTGAGTGTATGAGTGAGTGAGTGTGTGAGTGAGTGTGTGAGTGTGTGAGTGAGTGTGTGACTGTATGTGTGAGTGTGTGAGTGAGTGGGTTGAGTGTATGAGTGAGTGTGAGTGAGTGAGTGTGTGAGTGAGTGTATGAGTGTGTGAGTGAGTGTGTAAGTGAGTGTGTGAGTGAGTGAGTGAGTGTGTGAGTGTGTGAGTGTGTGGGTGAGTGTATGAGTGTGTGAGTGTGTGAGTGAGTGTGTGAGTGTGTGAGTGAGTGAGTGTATGAGTGAGTGAGTGTGTAAGTGAGTGAGTGAGTGTGTGAGTGAGTGAGTGTGTGAGTGAGTGTATGAGTGTGTGAGTGTGTGGGTGAGTGTATGAGTGTGTGAGTGTGTGAGTGAGTGTGAGAGTGAGTGAGTGTATGAGTGAGTGAGTGTGTAAGTGAGTGAGTGAGTGTGTGAGTGAGTGTATGAGTGTGTAAGTGAGTGTGTGAGTGAGTGAGTGTGTGAGTGTGTGGGTGAGTGTATGAGTGTGTGAGTGTGTGAGTGAGCGAGTGTGGTGAGTGAGTGTGTGAGTGAGTGAGTGTGTAAGTGAGTGGAGTGAGTGAGTGTGTGAGTGAGTGAGTGTGTGAGTGAGTGTATGAGTGTGTGAGTGAGTGTGTAAGTGAGTGTGTGTATGAGTGTGAAAGGAGAGAGGTGAAATCTTTAATTAAAAAAGGGGGGGGAAGCAAAGTGCTGACTACAACGGGCATCTTCTTGTTTCCTCTGATCGTAAAAATAAAATAGAGAGAGGAGAGAGGGAGGAGAGGAGAGTGCTGACAAAGTTTTTGCCCGTCCCCCCAAGGTCTATTTTTGTATAAGAATAACTTTTACCCCGTTCGGGAAATGAAACAGCAGTTGTGTTAAGATGTTAAAACGCCAAACGGAAACCTTTCGTGTCTCCGTTCACCATCCGTACTTATCGCGAACATGCAAACAAAAACCACGCTCTGGTAGTAGATGATGCTGATGCAGAGGTCGCCATCGGGTACCCGATACCCGTACCCTACCCGATACCCGGCTACCCGTACCCGGCCGGGTACCGGTACGGGTAAGACCGTGAGTCACTGGTGAGTCACCGTTTGTCACTCATTTCCCAACGTCTTGTCTCTTCTCACAATTCAAGTTCCTAGAATCAACCCACCCGCGCCTGCAACGTGGCTTCATCCCAGAGGTCGCAATCGGGTATCCGATACCCGTACCCTACCCGATACCCGGCCGGGTACGGGTAGCCGGGTATCGGGTAGGGTACGGGTACCCGTTTGCGACCCTGGTGCGGCCGGGTAAGGAATCAAAACCCGTTTGCGACCTCTGTGATGATGTCATTGTCTCTGACACTGATTGGTGACAGCTTTCTTTAGAGCCTCGTCTCAACCAGCGTTAGACCGGAGGAAAGACGCCACTGTCAGGGACACTGAGATCTCGTGGTCGAGAAACTACATCATGAGGACCGCCCTTGCCAGCATCAAAATACAATTGAGAATACGTTTGACCCTTTCTAGCAATACAATAGTTCTGTTAAGATGCTAAAACACCAAATGGAAACTATGAGACATCTCCTTTACCAGTGGCAAAATATAGTAATAGGTTTTGACCCTTTCAACTGGTACAAAAACTGACACCTTTGTACAAGGCATCGTGTTTGCAATAACCACAACACAAGCAGTCAAAACGCAAACAAAAAGAAACAACTCTGATGCAGATTTTTTTTTTTGCACTTTGACTGCTTGTGTTGTGGTTATTGCAAACATGATGCCTTGTATAAAGGTGTCAGTTTTAGTACCAGATAAAAGGGTAAAAACCTACTACTATATTTTGCCACTGGTAAAGGAGATGTCTCATAGTGTAAATGCTTTACCCCGAGCTCTCAATACTCTGATAGTGCGCTGCCTTTGAGTTGTGCGCCTTTTGGCGTCATCTGGTCCAACACCAATGGAGACGAGGCTCTAAGAAAAGCTGTCTCGGGTGTGGACCAATCAACTTCAAGGACAGTGCATATCATTATCATCATCAGAGTTGTTTCTTTTTGTTTGCATTTTGACTGCTTGTGTTGTGGTTATTGCAAACATGATGCCTCGTATAAAGTTGTCAGTTTTTGTACCAGTTGAAAGGGTAAAAACCTATTACCAAATGGAAACCTTTCGTGTCTGCATCAACCACACGTACCTGCGGCGAACATGCAAACTAAACAAAACCACGCTCTGCTAGTATAAGATGATGATGGCATTGTCTTTGCGACTGATTGGTCCACACCAGAGACAACTTTCTTTAGAGCCGAGTCTCAACCAGCGTCAGACCGGAGGAAAGACACCACTGTCAGTGACACTGAGAGTTCGTGGCGAAAAGCTACATCGTGGTGACTTCCCTCGCCAACATCAAAATATAAGAATGGGTTTGACCCCTTTCTGGGACTAAAACAGCAGCGGTGTTCAGATGTTAAACCACCAAACGGAAACCCTTCGCAAGGAATCGTGTCTAACCTGCGCCCCACCATCATAGCCTTAATCGACTGCCGGGGCAAGTGCTGTTAGCGAGTAGTCAGCCGACCGCCTTTGTCTCCCAGTGGCGATGTTTACCACACACCGCACCAGGTACTCGTTTGAGGCTGAGTCGACCTAGGGGAGGCCCAAGACCGGTTCAGATAATCGTCACCGGTGTTGGCCGTGAGCGGGAATCGAACTCGGAGTAGTTGGGGTTCGGAGCGGAGCGGAGCGCTAACCACAACACACACACACATCACACAGACTGCACACACCACACACACACCACACACACACACACCCACCACACACACACCCACCACACACACACCTCCACACACACCACACACACACCACACACACACACACACCCACCACACACACACACATCACACAGACTGCACACACCACACACACCACACACACACCACACACACACACACACCACACACACACCCACCACACACACACCTCCACACACACCACACACACACCACACACACACACATCACACAGACTGCACACACCACACACACACCACACACACACACACCACACACACACCCACCACACACACACCTCCACACACACCACACACACACCACACACACACCACACACACCACACACACCACACACACACACCACACACACCACACACACCACACACCACACGTGCACGCGTGCGTGGGCGATGCTTTGGCAAAAAACGATATCCTACGGGGGAGAGCGCATTCAATCAGCCCATTCATTTGAAGCAGATATGGGAGCACCGTTGAGCCAAGGAGATTGGCTGAGTGCTGGAGTGAGGGGAAGGGAGAGAGAGGGGAGAGAGGGGGGAGAGGGAGAGGGGGGGGGTAGAGAGAGAGGGGGGGGGGTAGAGAGAGAGGGGGGGGAGAGAGAGAGAGGGGGTAGAGAGAGGCAGTAGAGAGAAAGGGGGGGGGGTAGAAAGAGAGAGGGGGCAGAGAGGGGGTAGAGAGAGAGGGGGTAGAGAGAGAGGGGGTAGAGAGAGGGGGGGTTGAGAGAGAGGGGGTAGAGAGAGAGAGGGGGTAGAGAGAGAGAGGGGGGTAGAGAGAGAGGGGGGTAGAGAGAGAGGGGGTAGAGAGAGGGGGTAGAAAGAGAGGGGGTAGAGAGAGAGGGGGGTAGAGAGAGAGGGGGTAGAGAGAGAGGGGTAGAGAGAGAGGGGGGTAGAGAGAGAGGGGGGTAGAGAGAGAGGGGGTAGAGAGAGGGGGTAGAGAGAGAGGGGGGTAGAGAGAGGTGGTAGAGAGAGAGGGGGGTAGAGAGAGAGGGGGGTAGAGAGAGGGGGGTAGAGAGAAGGGGGGTAGAGAGAGAGGGGGTAGAGAGAGGGGGTAGAGAGAGAGGGGGGTAGAGAGAGGGGGTAGAGAGAGAGGGGGTAGAGAGAGAGGGGGGTAGAGAGAAGGGGGGTAGAGAGAGGGGGTAGAGAGAGAGGGGGTAGAGAGAGAGGGGGGTAGAGAGAGGGGGGTAGAGAGAGAGGGGGTAGAGAGAGAGGGGGTAGAGAGAGAGGGGGTAGAGAGAGAGGGGGTAGAGAGAGAGGGGGGTAGAGAGAGAGGGGGTAGAGAGAGAGGGGGTAGAGAGAGAGGGGGTAGAGAGAGAGGGGGTAGAGAGAGAGGGGGTAGAGAGAGAGGGGGTAGAGAGAGAGGGGGTAGAGAGAGAGGGGGTAGAGAGAGAGGGGGTAGAGAGAGAGGGGTAGAGAGAGAGGGGGGTAGAGAGAGGGGGTAGAGAGAGAGGGGGTAGAGAGAGAGGGGGTAGAGAGAGAGGGGGTAGAGAGAGAGGGGGTAGAGAGAGAGGGGGTAGAGAGAGGGGGGTAGAGAGAGAGGGGGGTAGAGAGAGGGGGTAGAGAGAGAGGGGGGTAGAGAGAGAGGGGGGTAGAGAGAGGGGGTAGAGAGAAGGGGGGTAGAGAGAGGGGGTAGAGAGAGGGGGTAGAGAGAGAGGGGGGTAGAGAGAGGGGGTAGAGAGAGAGGGGGTAGAGAGAGAGGGGGTAGAGAGAAAGGGGGGTAGAGAGAGGGGGTAGAGAGAGGGGGTAGAGAGAGAGGGGGGTAGAGAGAGGGGGTAGAGAGAGAGGGGGTAGAGAGAAAGGGGGTAGAGAGAGAGGGGGTAGAGAGAGAGGGGGTAGAGAGAGGGGGTAGAGAGAGAGGGGGTAGAGAGAGAGGGGGGTAGAGAGAGAGGGGGTAGAGAGAGAGGGGGTAGAGAGAGGGGGTAGAGAGAGAGGGGGTAGAGAGAGGGGGTAGAGAGAGGGGGGGGGGGGATAGAGAGAGGGGGGGGGGTAGAGAGAGAGGGGGTAGAGAGAGGGGGTAGAGAGAGAGGGGGTAGAGAGAGAGGGGGTAGAGAGAGAGGGGGTAGAGAGAGAGGGGGTAGAGAGAGAGGGGGTAGAGAGAGGGGGTAGAGAGAGAGGGGGTAGAGAAAGGGGGTAGAGAGAGAGGGGGTAGAGAGAGAGGGGGTAGAGAGAGAGGGGGTAGAGAGAGAGGGGGTAGAGAGAGAGGGGGTAGAGAGAGGGGGTAGAGAGAGAGGGGGTAGAGAGAGAGGGGGTAGAGAGAGAGGGGGGTAGAGAGAGAGAGGGTAGAGAGAGAGGGGGTAGAGAGAGGGGGTAGAGAGAGAGGGGGTAGAGAGAGGGGGTAGAGAGAGAGGGGGTAGAGAGAGAGGGGGTAGAGAGAGAGGGGGTAGAGAGAGAGGGGGTAGAGAGAGAGGGGGTAGAGAGAGGGGGTAGAGAGAGAGGGGGGGTAGAGAGAGAGGGGGTAGAGAGAGAGAGAGAGAGGGGGTAGAGAGAGAGGGGGTAGAGAGAGAGGGGGTAGAGAGAGAGGGAATGGGGTAAGGAGAGCAGAGCGAGAAATCTTTCATTTAGAAAAGAGCAAAGCATTAAAAAGAAAAACTTTAAAAACAACGAAATGATGAACGAAGCAAAGTGCCGACTACACCGAGCATCTTCTTGTTTCCTCTGATCGTAGAAAAAAAAATTGAGAGAAGGGGGGGAGAGCGGGAGAGGGGGGAGAGGTCAAACATCGTGTTGACCTGTGGCCTTCGACGGCTCACATGCAACCCGACCCCGAGCGAGTGGTGGGCAAGGCGAGGCTGGGTACGAAACGGCGGGCGTGTTGCAGGCATCGCGTGACGAGTTGTCGCGTTAATTTACGTTCTTTTTGACGTTAAAAACCATCGTCTCATGTAAGTGTTAACATATTTTTGAAGCACACTGGACTACACACTACAGACTACATTATGCACTACACTACACACTACACTATACACTACACTATACACTACACACTACAATACACACTACACTATACACTACACTATACACTACACACTACAATACACACTACACTATACACTACACTAAACCACTATACACTACACTATACACTACACTATACACTACACTATACACTACACTATATACTAGAAAACACTACACTATACACTGCACCATATACTACAATACACTACACTACACACTACACTACACTATACACTACAATACACTACACACTGCACCATACACTACACTATACACTACACTATATACTACACTATATACTACAATACACTACACTATGCACTATACAATACACCACTATACACTACACTATACACTACACTATACACTGCACTATACACTAAACCACTATGCACTACACCACTATACGAAATTGAAAACTAATTCCTTTAGCACTGCTGCCTTGGTGTGTCTTGTTGTACTTCCCCACCCACCACCTCCGTTTGGCTACGTACGGTGCAAAAGAAGTTCAACGCACACAGACACACCAGAGGCAGCTTTTCTTTAGAGCCGAGTCTCAACCAGCGTCACACCGGAGGAACGACGCCACTGTCAGAGACACAGAGAGCTCGAGGCAAGCAGCTACATCGTGAGGACCTCCCGTGCCAACATCAAAACACTATTGAGAATAGGCTTCATTGTATCCTGTGCGGCGATATCAAATGAAAACAAATGAAAGGGCGAGATGCGGCGGTGACTGCGCTGAGAGCGATTACAAACGCCAAACATACAGCGGCAAGGCTGTCGCAAGGAACTGAGTACACACGCACTGACCACACAAGACGCAGTACGCACACGCACGCACACGCCACGGTCATTGTGGTGGAAAATATAAGGCCACGCACACACACACACAATATTGCACACACACACAGCCTGGGACATACACACAGATTAGCACACTCACACACACAGCCTGGCATACACACACACAGCCTGACACACACACACAATATTGCACACACACAGCCTGGCACACACACACACACACAGCCTGGCACACACACACACACAAAGCCTGGCACACACACACACAGCCTGAAACACACACACACACAGCCTGGCACACTCACACACAACCTGACACACACACACACAGCCTGGCACACACACACACAGCATGATACACACAGCATGACACACACAGCATGACACACAGCCTGGCACACACACACACACACAGCCTGACACACACACACACACACAGCCTGGGACACACACACACAGCCTGGGACATACACACACACACAGCCTCCGACGGACGTCAGCCAGGGAGGATGGAGGGGATGAATCTCCCTCCCCCCCCCCTTTTCAAATGAGACCGCTAATTGAAGAAGGCCGCTGCTGTCTCCGATGTCGACCAATCAGTTTCAGAGACAACGCCTCACGCGGTCTTATCGGAAGCACGTGTGTGTGTGCATGGCTGTGTGTGTGCTAGGTTGTGTGTGTTTGTGTGCAGGTTGTATGTGTGTGTGTGTGTCAGGTTGTGTGTGTGTGTGTGCAAGGTTGTGTGTGTGTGTGCTAGGTTGTATGTGTGTGTGTGCCAGGCTGTGTGTGTGTGCCAGGCTGTGTGTGTGTGCCAGGCTGTGTGTGTGTGTGCCAGGCTGTGTGTGTGTGTGCCAGGCTGTGTGTGTGTGCCAGGCTGTGTGTGTGTGTGCCAGGCTGTGTGTGTGTGTGCCAGGCTGTGTGTGTGTGTGCCAGGCTGTGTGTGTGTGCCAGGCTGTGTGTGTGTGCCAGGCTGTGTGTGTGTGTGTGCCAGGCTGTGTGTGTGTGCCAGGCTGTGTGTGTGTGTGCCAGGCTGTGTGTGTGTGCCAGGCTGTGTGTGTGTGCCAGGCTGTGTGTGTGTGTGCCAGGCTGTGTGTGTGCCAGGCTGTGTGTGTGTGTGCCAGGCTGTGTGTGTGTGCCAGGCTGTGTGTGTGTGCCAGGCTGTGTGTGTGTGTGCCAGGCTGTGTGTGTGCCAGGCTGTGTGTGTGTGTGCCAGGCTGTGTGTGTGTGTCAGGCTGTGTGTGTGTGCCAGGCTGTGTGTGTGTGTGCCAGGCTGTGTGTGTGTGTGTCAGGCTGTGTGTGTGTGTGTCAGGCTGTGTGTGTGTCAGGCTGTGTGTGTGTGTGCCAGGCTGTGTGTGTGTGTGTGTCAGGCTGTGTGTGTGTGCCAGGCTGTGTGTGTGTGTGTCAGGCTGTGTGTGTGTGCCAGGCTGTGTGTGTGTGCCAGGCTGTGTGTGTGTGTGCCAGGCTGTGTGTGTGTGCCAGGCTGTGTGTGTGTGTGCCAGGCTGTGTGTGTGTGCCAGGCTGTGTGTGTGTGTGCCAGGCTGTGTGTGTGTGCCAGGCTGTGTGTGTGTGTGTCAGGCTGTGTGTGTGTGCCAGGCTGTGTGTGTGTGCCAGGCAGTGTGTGTGTGTGTGCCAGGCTGTGTGTGTGTGTGTCAGGCTCTGTGTGTGTGTGTCAGGCTGTGTGTGTGTGCCAGGCTGTGTGTGTGTGTGCCAGGCTGTGTGTGTGTGTGTCAGGCTGTGTGTGTGTGTGTCAGGCTGTGTGTGTGTGCCAGGCTGTGTGTGTGTGCCAGGCTGTGTGTGTGTGTGCCAGGCTGTGTGTGTGTGCCAGGCTGTGTGTGTGTGCCAGGCTGTGTGTGTGTGTGTCAGGCTGTGTGTGTGTGTGTGCCAGGCTGTGTGTGTGTGCCAGGCTGTGTGTGTGTGCCAGGCTGTGTGTGTGTGTGCCAGGCTGTGTGTGTGTGTGTGCCAGGCTGTGTGTGTGTGTGTCAGGCTGTGTGTGTGTGTGTCAGGCTGTGTGTGTGTGCCAGGCTGTGTGTGTGTGCCAGGCTGTGTGTGTGTGTGCCAGGCAGTGTGTGTGTGCCAGGCTGTGTGTGTGTGCCAGGCTGTGTGTGTGTGTGCCAGGCTGTGTGTGTGTGTGTGTCAGGCTGTGTGTGTGTGCCAGGCTGTGTGTGTGTGTGCCAGGCTGTGTGTGTGTGTGTCAGGCTGTGTGTGTGTGTGTCAGGCTGTGTGTGTGTCAGGCTGTGTGTGTGTGTGCCAGGCTGTGTGTGTGTGTGTGTCAGGCTGTGTGTGTGTGCCAGGCTGTGTGTGTGTGTGTCAGGCTGTGTGTGTGTGCCAGGCTGTGTGTGTGTGCCAGGCTGTGTGTGTGTGTGCCAGGCTGTGTGTGTGTGCCAGGCTGTGTGTGTGTGTGTCAGGCTGTGTGTGTGTGCCAGGCTGTGTGTGTGTGCCAGGCAGTGTGTGTGTGCCAGGCTGTGTGTGTGTGTGCCAGGCTGTGTGTGTGTGCCAGGCTGTGTGTGTGTGTGTCAGGCTGTGTGTGTGTGCCAGGCTGTGTGTGTATGCCAGGCTGTGTGTGTGTGTGTCAGGCTGTGTGTGTGTGTCAGGCTGTGTGTGTGTCAGGCTGTGTGTGTGTGTGCCAGGCTGTGTGTGTGTGTGTGTCAGGCTGTGTGTGTGTGCCAGGCTGTGTGTGTGTGTGTCAGGCTGTGTGTGTGTGCCAGGCTGTGTGTGTGTGCCAGGCTGTGTGTGTGTGTCAGGCTGTGTGTGTGCCAGGCTGTGTGTGTGTGCCAGGCTGTGTGTGTGTGTGCCAGGCTGTGTGTGTGTGCCAGGCTGTGTGTGTGTGCCAGGCTGTGTGTGTGTGTGCCAGGCTGTGTGTGTGTGCCAGGCTGTGTGTGTGTGTGCCAGGCTGTGTGTGTGTATGTCAGGCTGTGTGTGTGTGCCAGGCTGTGTGTGTGTGCCAGGCTGTGTGTGTGCCAGGCTGTGTGTGTGTGTGCCAGGCTGTGTGTGCGTGTGTCAGGCTGTGTGTGTGTGCCAGGCTGTGTGTGTGTGCCAGGCTGTGTGTGTGTGTGTGTCAGGCTGTGTGTGTGTGTGTCAGGCTGTGTGTGTGTGCCAGGCTGTGTGTGTGTGCCAGGCTGTGTGTGTGTGCCAGGCTGTGTGTGTGTGTGCCAGGCTGTGTGTGTGTGTGTCAGGCTGTGTGTGTGTGTGTCAGGCTGTGTGTGTGTGCCAGGCTGTGTGTGTGTGCCAGGCTGTGTGTGTGTGTGCCAGGCTGTGTGTGTGTGCCAGGCTGTGTGTGTGTGCCAGGCTGTGTGTGTGTGTGTCAGGCTGTGTGTGTGTGTGTGCCAGGCTGTGTGTGTGTGCCAGGCTGTGTGTGTGTGCCAGGCTGTGTGTGTGTGTGCCAGGCTGTGTGTGTGTGTGCCAGGCTGTGTGTGTGTGTGTGTCAGGCTGTGTGTGTGTGTGTCAGGCTGTGTGTGTGTGCCAGGCTGTGTGTGTGTGCCAGGCTGTGTGTGTGTGTGCCAGGCTGTGTGTGTGTGTCAGGCTGTGTGTGTGTGTGCCAGGCTGTGTGTGTGTGTGTCAGGCTGTGTGTGTGTGTGTGTGTCAGGCTGTGTGTGTGTGTGTGTGTCAGGTGGTGGTGGTGGCGTTGCACAACAGGTCACGTGGTGAAGAGGGCAATCGACAGGTCCGTGAGGCGTAGCTCTAAGGAAGACCCCCCCACTACTACTACTACTACCCCCCACTACTACTACTACCCCTCACTACTACCCCCCCACTACTACCCCACCACCCACTACTACCCCCCACTACTACCCCCCACTACGACCCCACCACCCACTACTACCCCACCTCCCACTACTACTCTACCAACCCACTACGACCAGACTACCCCACCCACTACTACCCCCCACTACTACCCCACCCCCACTACCCCCCCCCCCCCCACTACTACCCTACCAACCCACTACGACCAGACTACCCCAACCACTACTACCCCAACACCCACTAATACCCCACACTACCCCACCCCCACTACCCCCCACTACTACCCCACCCCCCCACTACGACCAGACTACCCCACCCACTACCCCCCCACTACCACCCCCCCCCCACTACTCCATCCACCCCCCCCCCAACTACCCCATCCTCCCACTACCCCCCACTACCCCATCTCTAAACTACCCACCCCCCACTACCCCACACTACCCCCCACCCCCCACTACCCCCATCCCCCCTAGTGGTGGTAGAGGTGGTGATGGTGGTAGAGGTGGTGTGTGTGTGAGTGAGTGTGTGTGTGAGTGTGTGTGAGTGAGTGTGTGTGTGTGAGAATGTGAGTGTGTGAGTGAGTGTGTGAGTGAGTGTGTGAGTGTGTGTGTGAGTGTGTGAGTGTGTGTGTGAGTGTGTGAGAGTGTATGATCATGTGTGTGTGAGAGTGTGTGTGAGCGTGTGTGTTAGTGTGTAGAGTGTGAGAGTGTGAGTGTGTGAGAGTGAGTGTGTGAGTGTGAAAGTGAGAGTGTGTGTGAGAGTGAATGTGTGAGTGAGTGTGAGTGAGTGTATGTGTGAGTGTGTGAGTGAGTGTATGAGTGTGTGTGTGAGTGTGTGTGTGAGTGAGTGTGTGAGTGTGTGAGAATGTGAGTGAGTGTGTGAGTGAGTGTGTGAGTGAGTGTGTGTGAGAGTGTGTGAGTGTGTGAGAATGTGTGTGTGTGAGTGTGAGAGTGAGTGTATGTGTGTGAGTGAGTGAGTGTGTGAATGTGTGAGTGTGTGTATGAGTGTGTGAGCGTGAGAGTGTGTGAGTGTGTGAGTGAGTGTGTGAGTGTGTGAGTGTGTGAGTGAGTGTGTGAGTGAGTGTGTGAGTGTATGAGTGTGTGAGTGTATGAGTGAGTGAGTGTGTGAGTGTGTGAGTGAGTGTGTGAGTGAGTGTATGAGTGTATGAGTGAGTGAGTGTGTGTGTGAGTGAGTGTATGAGTGAGTGTGTGAGTGAGTGAGTGTGTGAGAGTGTGAGTGGGTGAGTGAGTGTATGAGTGAGTGAGTGAGTGTGTGAGTGAGTGTGTGAGTGTGTGAATGAGTGTGTGACTGTATGAGTGAGTGTATGAGTGTGTGTATGAGTGTATGAGTGTGTGAGTGTGTGAGTGAGTGAGTGTGTGTGTGAGTAAGTGGGTGAGTGAGTGTATGAGTGTGTGAGTGACTGTGTGAGTGTATGAGTGTGTGAGTGAGTGAGAGTGTGAGTGAGTGTGAGTGAGTGTGAGTGTGTGAGAGTGAGAGAAGAGAGGTGAAATATTTCATTTGAAAAAGGGAGGGGGAGTTACATAAAAGCAAAGCATTGGAAAAAAAAACCGAAATGATGAACGAAGCAAAGTGCCGACTAAACCGACCATCTTCTTGCTTCCTATGATCGTAAAAAAAGAGAGGGAAGAGAGAGAAGGAAGGGGGGAGAGGGAGGAGAGAGGGGGGAGAGGGGGAAAGGGAGAGAGAGGGGAAGAGAGAGGGAAGGAAGGGGAGAGAGAGAGAGGGGAGTGGAATGCTGACAGCAAAGGTGAACCGCTGGGGATATGGGGATGAGAGACGCAAGTGAGCGTGTGTGTAAGTGCGAGTGTGAGTGTGTGTAAGTGAGAGCGTGTGTGTAAGTGCGAGTGTATGAGAGTGTGTGAGAGTGTGTGTGTGTGTGAGAGTGTGTGTGTGTAAGTGAGAGTTTGTGTGTGTCTGTGTAAGTGAGAGTGTGTGTGTGAGTGTGTGTAAGTGAGAATGTAAGTGTGTGTGTGAGAGTGTGTGTAAGTGAGAGTGTGTGTGTGAGTGTGTGTGTGAGTGTGTGTAAGTGATAGTGTGTGTAAGTGTGAGTGTGTAAGTGAGAGTGTGTGTGTGTAAGTGAGAGTGTGTGTAAGTGTGAGTGTGTAAGTGAGAGTGTGTGTGTGTAAGTGAGAGTGTGTGTGTGAGTGTGAGAGTGTGTGTAAGTGAGAGTGTGTGTGTGTAAGTGAGAGTGTGTGTGTGTAAGTGAGAGTGTGTGTGTGTAAGTGAGTGTGTGTGTAAGTGAGAGTGTGTGTGTAAGTGAGAGTGTGTGTGTGTAAGTGAGAGTGTGTGTGTGTAAGTGAGAGTGTGTGTGTGTGTAAGTGAGAGTGTGTGTGTGTAAGTGAGAGTGTGTGTGAGTGTGTAAGTGAGAGTGTGTGAGTGTGTAAGTGAGAGTGTGTGTGTGTGTAAGTGAGAGTGTGTGTGTGTAAGTGAGAGTGTGTGTGTGTAAGTGAGAGTGTGTGTGTGTGTGTAAGTGAGAGTGTGTGTAAGTGAGAGTGTGTGTGAGAGTGTGTGTGTGTAAGTGAGAGTGTGTGTGTGTAAGTGTGAGTGTGTGTGTGTAAGTGTGAGTGTGTAAGTGAGAGTGTGTGTGTGTAAGTGAGAGTGTGTGTGTAAGTGAGAGTGTGTGTAAGTGTGAGTGTGTAAGTGTGAGTGTGTGTGTGTAAGTGAGAGTGTGTATGTTCGTCCATGTTCCCCATGGGTCTGCTTTGTGTGAGTGGTTGTGAGCGTGTGTGAGTCTGTGTGTGTGTGAGTCTCTGTGTGAGTGAGTATATCTGTGTGTGTGTGAGTCTCTGTGTGTGTGTGTGAGTATATCTGTGTGTGTGTGAGTCTCTGTGTGTATCTGTGTGAGTGAGTGTGTCTGTGTGTGAGTGAGTGTGTCTGTGTGTGAGTGAGTGTGTCTGTGTGTGAGTGAGTGTGTCTGTGTGTGAGTGAGGCTCTGTGTGTGAGTGTATCTGTGTGTGAGTGTATCTTTGTGTGTGTGTGAGTCTCTGTGTGTGAGTGAGTGTATCTGTGTGTGTGTCAATAAAGGAATGAACACCCAGGTTCTGTGGTGTAGTAAACATCGCCACTGGGGGAGACAAAGGCGGTCGGGCGTGGTGCTGGCCACCCACCCCCTCGTGTGTGCCACAGTGCCGGTAGCCTTCATAGCCGATGCTGCTTCTGCTGCTACTCGCTACTACTCACAGCACATTCCCCCAGTCTGTTACAGCCTACACGGGGGATCTTTGTCTTTGTGTGGTCTACGTGGCTCTCTCTGTGTGTATGTTGTACGTGTCTGTGTCTGTGTTGTGTATGTGTCTGTGTGTCTCTGTGTGTACGTGTCTGTGTGTGTGTGGTGTGTTGTACGTGTCTGTGTGTTGTAAGTGTCTGTGTGTTGTGTCTGTGTGTGTGTGTACGTGTCTGTCTGTGTGTTGTGTACGTGTCTGTGTGTGTTGTATGTGTCTGTGTGTGTTGTACGTGTCTGTGTGTTGTGTACGTGTCTGTGTGTGTGTTGTACGTATCTGTGTGTGTGTGTTGTATGTGTCTGTGTGTGTGTGTGTTGTACGTGTGTGTGTGTTGTGTACGTGTCTGTGTGTTGTACGTATCTGTGTGTGTTGTATGTGTCTGTGTGTGTGTGTGTTGTACGTGTCTGTATGTGTGTGTTGTACGTGTCTGTGTGTTGTGTACGTGTCTGTGTGTGTGTTATACGTGTCTGTGTGTTGTACGTGTGTGTTATACGTGTCTGTGTGTGTGTGAATGTGGCGTGGTGGTGGTGCCGACCACCCACCCACCCACAGTTCCGGCTTTGACAGCTGCTGCTGCTGCTGCCTTACTACTCACGGCACTTGCCCCCAAATAAACAAGTCTGTTCGAGGCTACACGGGGCATCTTTGCCTCGTGTGTGGCAACTTTGCGGTGACCCACTCAGCCACCTGTCCAGACGCACGCAACTGTTTCGTGAACCCAGCGGACCGAACGGCTCCCACGAGGTCGACTTCAACCCCTTACGCGAGTTTCGCTGCCGGCAAAGTTAGTCAACATCGCTAAGCAGCAGCCGCGGCGGCAGCATCGATCAGCAGCAAGCGAGGAGATCACCGGATGTCTGGGCATCTCACCACCCACCCCCCCGTCGCCTGCTGTGTGCAGGAGGTCGTGGGTTCCATCACGACCTTGACGACGCCTGCTGCTGCTGCTGGAGATTTGGAGTTTGCGTGTCTCTCTCTCTCATCATCATCATCATCACCAGGGTAGCTAGGAGATGTTGACTACCTCGCCTGGTGTGCAGGAGGTCGTGGGTTCGATCCCGACCCTGACGACGCCTGCTGCTACTGCTGGAGATTTGGAGTTTGCGTGTCTCTCTCTCTCATCATCATCATCATCACCAGGGTAGCTAGGAGATGTTGACTACCTCGCCTGGTGTACAGGAGGTCGTGGGTTCCATCACGACCCTGATGCCTCATGCACATTTGGAATGTGCATGTATCTCTCATCATCATCATCACGGTGGCTAGGAGATGTTGACTACCTCGTCTGGTCTGCAGGAGGTCGTGGGTTCGATCCCGACCCTGACGACGCCTGCTGCTACTGCTGGAGATTTGGAGTTTGCGTGTCTCTCTCTCTCATCATCATCATCATCACCAGGGTAGCTAGGAGATGTTGACTACCTCGCCTGGTGTACAGGAGGTCGTGGGTTCCATCACGACCCTGATGCCTCATGCACATTTGGAATGTGCATGTATCTCTCATCATCATCATCACGGTGGCTAGGAGATGTTGACTACCTCGTCTGGTGTACAGGAGGTCGTGGGTTCCATCACGACCTTGACGACGCCTGCTGCTGTATATTTGGAGTCTGTGTCTCTCTCTCTCATCGTCATCACGGTGGCTGGGAGATGTTGACTACCTCGTCTGGTGTACAGGAGGTCGTGGGTTCCATCACGACCTTGACGACGCCTGCTGCTGCTGCTGTATATTTGGAGTCTGCGTGTGTCTCTCTCTCACCCCCACCACCACAAGGAACACCAACACGCCATGACTACACGGGGGATCTTTGTCTCTGTGGTCATAGCTGTAGCTGCTGCTGCTACTCGCTAACAGCACTTGCCCCGACAGCCTGTTAAGAGGCTACACGGGGGATCTTTGTCTTTGTGTGTTCATAGCTGCTCCTGCTACTAACAGCACTTGCCCCAATAGTCTGTTAGAGGCTACACGGGGGATCTTTGTCTTTGTGTGTTCATAGCTGCTCCTGCTACTAACAGCACTTGCCCCAATAGTCTGTTAGAGGCTACACGGGGGATCTTTGTCTTTGTGTGTTCAAAGCTGCTGCTGCTACTCGCCACCACTAACAGCACTTGCCCCGACAGCCTGCTACAGGCTACACGGGGGATCTTTGTCTTTGTGGCTTTGTGATACCAACAACCACCCCCACTGCCACCTTCATAGGTGCTGCTGCTACTCGCTACTAACAGCACTTGCCCCAGCAGTCTGTAGAGGCTACACGGGGGACCTTTGTCTGTGTCTACCTTCATAGGTGCTACTCGCTACTAACAGCACTTGCCCCAGCAGTCTGTAGAGGCTACACGGGGGACCTTTGTCTGTGTCTACCTTCATAGGTGCTACTCGCTACTAACAGCACTTGCCCCAGCAGTCTGTAGAGGCTACACGGGGGACCTTTGTCTGTGTCTACCTTCATAGGTGCTACTCGCTACTAACAGCACTTGCCCCAGCAGTCTGTAGAGGCTACACGGGGGATCTTTGTCTGTGTCTACCTTCATAGGTACTTCTACTCGCTACTAACAGCACTTGCCCCAATAGTCTGCCAGAGGCTACACGGGGGGTCTTTGTCTTTGTGGCTTTGTTATACCAACAACAACAACAACCACCACCACCACCACAACCACCACCACCAGCACCACCCACACTTCCACAGGGAGATCGCTGGGTCTGGGTCACGGTCACGTGACGTGCTGACCGCACGTCGGCTGGCTGCCCGCAACCGCAGCCATAAGAGATTCACCAACTTAGACACACACATACATCACGTGCAGAGAGGCACGTGGTGTGTGTGTGTGTCTGTGTGTGTGGGTGTGTGTGTGTGGGAGTTGTGTGTGAGTGTGAGAGTTGTGTGGTGTATGTGTGGTGTGTGTGTGAGTGTGAGAGTTGTGTGTGAATGTGAGGGTTGTGTGTGTGTGAGTGGTGTGAGAGTGTGTGTGAATGGTGTGTGGGAGTTGTGTGTAAGTGTGAGAGTTGTGTGGTGTGTGTGTGTGTGAGAGTGTGTGTGTTGTGTGAGGGTTGTGTGTGAGTTGTGTGTGTGTGTGATGTGTTGTGTGGTGTGTGTGTGGGAGTGTGGGAGTGTGTGTGAGAGTGTGAGAGAGTGAGTTGTGTGTGTGTGATGTGTTGTGTGGTGTGTGTGGTGTGTGTGTGGGAGTGTGTGTGAGAGTGTGAAAGAGTGAGTTGTGTGTGTGTGTGATGTGTTGTGTGGTGTGTGTGGTGTGTGTGTGGGAGTGTGTGTGAGAGTGTGAGAGAGTGAGTTGTGTGTGAGAGTGTGTGTGTGTGAGTTGTGTGAGTGGTGTGTGAGTGTGTGAGTGGTGTGTGAGTGAGTGTGTGTCTGTGTGTGTGTGTGGTGTGTGGGAGTTGTGTGTGAGTGTGAGTGGTGTGTGGGAGTTGTGTGTGCGTTGTGTGTGTGTGTGTGTGGTGTGTGTGATGTGTGTGAGTGTGAGAAAGTGTGTGTGTGAGTGTGTGTGTGAGTGTGATAGTTGTGTGTGAGTTGTGTGAGTGTGAGTGTGTGAGAGAGTGTGTGTGAGTGTGTGAGTTGTGTGTGTGTGAGAGAGTGTGTGTGAGTGTGTGAGTTGTGTGTATGAGTGTGAGTGTGTGTGTCTCTGTGTGTGTGTGGGGAGCGGTGGTGTAGCGGTTAGCGCTATGCTGCGCTACGAACCTGGCTACTCACACACAGCACTTGCCCCAACAGCTTGTTAGAGGCTACCCGGGGGGTCTGTGTCTTTGTCAAGGTGCTGCTCGCACAACTGCACTTGCCCCAACAATCTGCCGAGGCTATACGGGGGAGCCTTTGTCTTTTGTGTCCGATTGGTGTTCGAATCATCTTCTTGACGCAACTCCAGTTTCATTGCCAGCGAAGGTAAAAACAAATTAATCGAAATTTTCTTATCATCATCATCATCAACATCGTCCCACAGATACAAATGTCATAATCATGATCATGTGATTTTGGGGCGCGTGTCTAAACGAGCAGCAGCAGCAGCAGCTATGAACACACAAAGACAAAGACCCCCCGTGTAGCCTCGAACAGGCTGTAGGGGCAAGTGCTGTTAGTAGTGGCGAGTAGCAGCACCTATGAACACACAAAGACAAAGATCCACCGTGTAGCCTCTAACAGGCTGCAGGGGCAAGTGCTGTTAGCGAGTAGCAGCAGCAGCAGTAGCTGTGAAGGCCGGTAACTGTGGCACACACGAGGGGGTGGGTGGCCAGCACCACGCCCGGCCGCCTTTGTCTCCCCCAGTGGCGAGGTTTACTACACACACCACCATCTATCACTGCCACCCACCACCACCACCACCCCCACCACCCCCACCACCACCCCCCATCACCCCCCCCCACAACCACCCCCACCGCCCCCACCACCCCCACCCCCCCCCACCACCACCCCCACCACCACCCCCACCACCACCACCCCCCATCACCCCCCCCCACAACCACCCCCACCGCCCCCACCACCCCCACCCCCCCCACCACCACCCCCACCACCACCCCCACCACCACCACCCCCCATCACCCCCCCCCACAACCACCCCCACCGCCCCCACCACCCCCCCCCCCACCCCCCACCACCCCTCCCAACCACCACCCCCCCCCCCCACCACAACCACCACCATCCTCACCACCCACGCCCACCACCCCCCACCCCCCCCACCCCTCCCCACCCCCACCTCCCCCACCACCCCCACCACCACCACCCCCCACCCCCACCCCCCCCACCCCCACCCCCACCCCCCCACCCCCCCCACCACCACCCCCACCCCCACCACCACCACCCCCACCCCCCCCACCACCACCCCCACCCCCCCACCCCACCACCACCCCCACCACCCCCACCACCCCCCCACCCCCACCACCACCCCCCACCACCCCCACCCCCCCACACCCCCCACCACCACCCCCACCACCTCCACCACCACCCCCCACCCCCCCCACCACCACCCCCACCCCCCCCACCACCACCCCCACCACCCCCACCCCCCACCCCCCCCCACCACCACCCCCACCACCCCCACCCCCCCCACCACCACCCCCACCCCC
>NC_136341.1:5857010-5882793 GCF_964198595.1 Lampetra fluviatilis | reverse complement strand
GGGGTGATGGTGGGAGTGGGGGGGGTGGGGGTGGTGTGGGTGGGGGTGATGGTGGGGGTGATGGTGGGGTGATGGGTGGGGGTGGGGGTGGGGGTGGTGGTGGGGGTGATGGTGGGGGTGATGGTGGGGGTGATGGTGGGGGTGATGGTGGGGTGATGGTGGGGGTGATGGTGGTGTGGGGTGGGGTGGGGGTGATGGTGGGGGGTGGTGGGGGGTGGTGGTGTGGTGGTGGGTGGGGTGTGGGGGTGGTGGTGGGGGTGATGGTGGGGGTGATGGTGGTGGTGGGGGTGATGGTGGGGGTGATGGTGGGGTGGATGGTGGGGGTGATGGTGGGGGTGATGGTGGGGGTGATGGTGGTGGTGGGGTGATGGTGGTGTGGTGGGGGTGATGGTGGGGGTGATGGTGGGGGTGATGGTGGGGGTGATGGTGGGGGTGATGGTGGGGGTGGGGGGGTGATGGTGGGGGTGATTGGTGATGGTGGGGGTGATGGTGGTGGTGGGGGTGATGGTGTTGGTGGGGGTGATGGTGGGGGTGATGGTGGGGGTGATGGTGGGGGTGATGGTGGGGGTGATGGTGGGGGTGATGGTGGGGTGTGATGGTGGGGGTGATGGTGGGGGTGATGGTGGTGGTGGGGGTGATGGTGGGGGTGATGGTGGTGGTGTGGTGGGGGTGATGGTGGGGGTGATGGTGAGGGTGGGGAGTGGGGGTGATGGTGGGAGTGGGGGTGGGGGGTGGTGGTGGGGGTGATGGTGGGGGTGATGGTGGGGTGGGTGATGGTGGGGGTGGGGGTGGTGGGTGGGGGTGATGGTGGGGGTGATGGTGGGGGGTGATGGTGGGGGGTGATGGTGGGGGTGATGGTGGGGGTGATGGTGGTGGTGGGGGTGATGGTGGGGTGATGGTGGGGGTGATGGTGGTGGTGGTGGTGGGGGTTGGTGGTGGTGGGGTGATGGTGGGGGTGATGGTGGTGGTGGGGGTGATGGTGGGGGTGATGGTGGGGGTGATGGTGGGGGTGATGGTGGGGGGTGATGGTGGTGGGGTGATGGTGGGGGTGATTGGTGGGGGTGATGGTGGTTGGTGGGGGGTGATGGTGGGGGTGATGGTGGGGGTGATGGTGAGTGGTGGTGGTTGGGGGTGGTGGTGGGGGTGATGGTGGGGGTGATGGTGGGGGTGATGGTGGGGGGTGATGGTGGGGGTGATGGTGGTGGTGGTGGTGGGTGGTGGTGGTGGGGGTGATGGTGGGGGTGATGGTGGGGGTGATGGTGGTGGTGGTGGTGGGGGTGGTGGTGGGGGTGATGGTGGGGGTGATGGTGGGGGTGGGGGTGGGGGTGGTGGTGGGGGGTGATGGTGGGGGTGATGGTGGGGGTGATGGTGGGGGTGATGGTGGGGGTGATGGTGGGGGTGATGGTGGTGGTGGGGGTGATGGTGGGGGTGATGGTGGGGGTGATGGTGGGTGGTGGTGGTGGT
Organism: Lampetra fluviatilis; assembly: GCF_964198595.1. Lineage (NCBI taxonomy): Eukaryota > Metazoa > Chordata > Hyperoartia > Petromyzontiformes > Petromyzontidae > Lampetra > Lampetra fluviatilis. The sequence goes on along the minus strand of NC_136341.1, from coordinate 5,881,329 downwards.
GGGGTGGTGGTGGGGGTGATGGTGGGGGGTGATGGTGGTGTGGGGGGGGTGATGGTGGTTGGTGGTGGTGGGGGTGGTGGTGGGGGGTGATGGTGGGGGTGATGGTGGTGGTGGGGGTGATGGTGGGGGTGATGGTGGGGGTGATGGATGGTGGGGTGATGGTGGGGGTGATGGTGGGGGTGATGGTGGGGGTGATGGTGGGGGGTGATGGTGGTGGTGGGGGTGATGGTGGGGGTGATGGTGGGGTGATGGTGGTGGTGAGTGGTGGGGGTGGTGGTGGGGGTGATGGTGGGGGTGATGGTGGTGGTGGGGGTGATGGTGGTGGTGGTGGTGGTGGGGGTGGTGGTGGGGGTGGATGGGTGGGGGTGATGGTGGTGGTGGGGGTGATGTGATGGTGGGGGTGATGTGGGGGTGATGGTGGGGTGATGGTGGGGTGATGGTGGGTGAGGTGGGGGTGTGGTGGGGGTGGTGGTGGGTGGTGTGGGGGATGGTGTGGGGTGATGGTGGTGGGTGATGGTGGGGGTGATGGTGGGGGTGATGGTGGGGGTGATGGTGGGGGTGATGGTGGGGGTGGGGTGTGGGGGGTGATGGTGGGGGTGGGGGTGGGGGTGGTGGTGGGGGTGATGGTGGGGGTGGGGGTGGGGGTGATGGTGGGGGTGGGGGTGGGGGTGGTGGTAGGGGTGATGGTGGGGGTGATGGTGGGGGTGATGGTGGGGGTGGGGGTGGTGGTGGGGTGATGGTGGGGGTGATGGTGGGGGGGGTGATGGTGGGGGTGATGGTGGGGGTGATGGTGGGGGTGATGGTGGTGGTGGGGGTGATGGTGGGGGTGATGGTGGGGGTGATGGTGGTGGTGGTGGTGGGGGTGGTGGTGGGGTGATGGTGGGGGTGATGGTGGTGGTGGTGGGGTGATGGTGGGGTGATGGTGGGGGTGATGGTGGTGGGGGTGATGGTGGGGGTGATGGTGGGGGTGATGGTGGGGTGATGGTGGTGGTGGTGGTGGGGGTGGTGGTGGGGGTGATGGTGGGGGTGATGGTGGGGTGATGGTGGTGGTGGTGGTGGGGGTGGTGGTGGGGGTGATGGTGGGGGTGATGGTGGGGGTGATGGGGTGTGGTGGTGGGGGTGATGGTGGGGTGATGGTGGGGTGATGGTGGGGGTGATGGTGGTGGTGGTGGTGGGGGTGGTGGTGGGGGTGTGGTGGGGGTGATGGTGGGGGTGATGGTGGTGGTGGTGGTGGGGTGGTGGTGGGGGTGATGGTGGGGGTGATGGTGGGGGTGGGGGTGGGGGTGGTGGTGGGGGTGATGGTGGGGGTGATGGTGGGGGTGATGGTGGGGGTGATGGTGGGGGTGATGGTGGGGGTGATGGTGGGGGTGATGGTGGGGGTGATGGTGGTGGTGGTGGTGGGGGTGGTGGTGGGGGGTGATGGTGGGGGTGATGGTGGTGGTGGGGGTGATGGTGGGGGTGATGGTGGGGGTGATGGTGGGGGTGATGGTGGGGGTGATGGTGGGGGTGATGGTGGTGGTGGGGGTGATGGTGGGGGTGATGGTGGGGGTGATGGTGGTGGTGGTGGTGGGGGTGGTGGTGGGGGTGATGGTGGGGGTGATGGTGGGGGTGATGGTGGGGGTGATGGTGGGTGGGGTGATGGGGTGGTGACGGGTGGTGGGTGGGGGTGGGGGGGGTGGTGGTAGTGATGGTGGTGGTAGTGGCAGTGATAGTGGTGGGGGTGGTGACGGTTGTGGTGGTGGTTGGTGGCGGTGGTGGTGGTAGCAGTGGTGGTAGTGGCAGTGAAAGTGGTGGTGGGGTTGGTGGTGATGGAGGTTGTGGTGGTGGTAGTGGTGGTGGTGGCTGGGTGGTAGTTGGGTGGTGGTGGCAGTGGTGGCAGTGAAAGTGGTGGTGGTGGTGTGTGGCGGTGATGGAGGTTGTGGTGGTTGGATGGTAGTTGTGTGGTGGCGGCGTTGGCGGCGGTGTGGCGTTGGGGGTGGTGGGGGTGGGGGTGGTGGTTTGTGGGGGGAGAGAATTCTCCCGTAAATCTGGCACGGCTGTGTTTGACAAAAACGTCCGCAGCACGAACCCCACTCATCACTCGACAGCCACCGGTACGTGTGTGGTTGGGTGCGTGGGTGGGTGGGTGGGCGTGTGGGTGGGTGGACGTGTGTGTGGGGTGGGTGGCTGTAGTTGTAAACATCCTACACGCTGTGTGGAGTTGGGAGAGGAGTGATCTTGAGAAATATTTCTGTTCGCTTCTTTCTCCAGATCCTGCAAGTTTTTGCACCGGGCCAAAAAAGAAAAACCGGCGACCAAAAAGATACGCGGTGGGGTGGTGTGGGTGGTTGGGTGGTGTGGGTGGGTGGGTGGTGTGGGTGGGTGGGTGGGGTGAGTCGGAGAGAGAGAGAGAGAGAGATGAAAACTCAAAATATACAGAAGGCGTCGATTGTCAGGATAGAACTCACGACCTCCTGTATACCAGGCGAGGTAGTTAACATCGTGGCGCCCCCATACAGAGATCCATAGACTCGCAAAGAGATCCACAGACTCGCACGGAGACTCATAGACTCGCATAGAGATCCATAGACTCACATAGAGACCCATAGACTTACACAGAGACTCATAGACTCGCATAGAGACCCATAGACTCGCATAGAGACCCATAGACTCGCATAGAGACCCATAGACTTACACAGAGACTCATAGACTCGCATAGAGACCCACAGACTCACATAGAGACTCAGAGACTCACGTAGAGACACATAGACTCGCATAGAGACCCATAGACTGAACGAAATTCAACCCTATACAAAGACGCAGATCCCCCGTGTAGCCTCTAACAGACTGCTGGGGCAAGTGCTGTTAGCGAGATAGACACGCACAGGACACACAGACACAGACACACACTCACACACACTCACTCACACACTCACACACTCACACACACTCACACACACTCACACACACTCACTCACACACACTCACACACACTCACTCACACACACTCACACACACAGCCACACACACATCCACACACACACTCACCCACACACTCACACACACACACCCGCGTCACCTTGCTGCTGTGAGCGCGACACTCTCCAACGAAGAAGGCGGCCACCTCGTGGCTGGACCACTGCAGCTTGCCCAGACCCACACACACTCACACACACTGACACACACACACTCACACACATCCACACACACACTCACCCACACACTCACCCACACACACACCCGCGTCACCTTGCTGCTGTGAGCGCGACACTCTCCGACGAAGAAGGCGGCCACCTCGTGGCTGGACCACTGCAGCTTGCCCAGACCCACGTGGAGACGCTTGTCCAGCGAGCGGATCCGGTCACGGAACAGCGGCCGCTCCTCCGGACTCAGCGAGTTCACGATTCTGACGGGTGGCACGGGTTGCAGGGGGGGGGGCGGGCACGTTAACGTGCGTACGCTGTGTGTGGGCACGTGTGTGTGTGGGCACGGTGTGTGGGTGTGTGTGTGGGTGTGTGTGTGTGGGCATGTGTGTGTGTGGGCACGTGTGTGGGTGTGTGTGTGGGCACGTGTGTGGGTGTGTGTGTGGGTGTGTGTGTGTGGGCACGTGTGTGTGTGTGTGGGCACGTGTGTGGGTGTGTGTGCCTGTGTGTGTGTGTGTGTGGACACGTGTGTGTGTGTGTCTGTGTGTGTGTGGGCACGTGTGTGTGTGTCTGTGTGTGTGTGTGCACGTTGGTGTTGGTGTGTGTGTGATGATGACATCAGGTGATGACGGACGCTTGTGTTGCGATCGAAACGTCGTGTCCTTTTTATTATTTTTTCTACCTACGTGACTTTACTTGCTCTATTACTATAGTACTATACCACCCTGCAACTTTCACGAACGACCGGGTGTTTAAAGGTTAGCGATTTGTCGTATTATCCGGCTGTATCGCAAAAAAAATAAAATACACAATTACATTCCTAGGCCAGTAAAAAAATGTACTTGTTTTAATATTTGCGTGGTTTCTAATGTATTTAGGGCCCCTTTATAACGACAGATGCTCCAGGCCACGCACTAGCGTCGTCCGGCACTGTCGTTAATGCGTAGCCCAGGTCGCGTGTGACAAACAATTAATAATATTTTAACAAATTCTTTTTTTAAACCACGCTTTTATAAAATGTACTCGTAATGGAAGAACTCCACGACTCCAGGAAGTGGCCCCGATGCTTGCCACAACGTAAGGGACCGTGGCCAATTACAGCCAACGTCAGTTGAGCGTGGACAATTAGACCCAAGCCGAAACATAACATGTAAAAAAGAATGTTTAAAAAAATATATATTTTATGATAGAATATAGTGTTGTCATCAGTATGACATAAGTAAAGCAAGTTTGCAAGTCGATACCACATTGGTAAGTGGGTTAAAATTGGGTTACAAGATTTGAAGATACGACAACAACAGACAGAGTGAGTTGGTAGAAAGCGTGTAAAAAGATTTTTAAAAAATATATATTTTTTATTTTTTTATGATAGAATATAGTATTGTCATCAATATGGCATAAGTATACCAAGCTTGCAAGTCGATACCACATTGGGAAGTGGGTTAAAATTGGGTTACAAGATTTGAATATACGACAACAACAGAGTGAGTTAGTAGAAAGCGTGTAAAAAGATTTTAAAAAAATATATTTTTTATTTTTTTTATGATAGAATACAGTATTGTCATCAATATGGCATAAGTATACCAAGCTTGCAAGTCGATACCACATTGGGAAGTGGGTTAAAATTGAGTTACAAGATTTGAGGATACGACAACAACAACAACAACAGACAGAGTGAGTTAATAAGAATCGTGTAAAAATAATACAAAGCTACCATCTAGCATCTCCATCAGTCGTGGGTCCTCACACCTGGTAAATAACTTTTTTTTTTAAATAAAACACATTGTCCTGCGGAGGGAGCTGGTAGGAACACGTCGGGTTGCTCGGTCAATGGCCTGCAGGGTCAACGGCCAGGGCAACGTGGTGTATTCCGCAAATATGCCCGACTGTGAGGGCGGGCACAAGCCGGCGTGAGTAGGTGAAACGTTGAGTTTTATAAGGGCACCACGGGGTGACCACCCCCTCCCCACCCAGCCCCACCCCCCACCCAGCCCCACCCCAGCCCCTCCCCACCCTCCCCTCCCCACCCAGCCCCACCCTCCCCACCCAGCCCCTCCCTACCCAGCCCCACCCCTCCCATCCTCCACTCATCCCCACCCTCTCCACCCCTCCCCACCCAGCCCCTCCCCACCCTCCCCACCCAGCCCTTCCCCTCTCCACCCAGCCCCTCCCCCTCCCATGTTTGGATGCACGACAGACGGACGGACGGACACAATAATCCCCTGTGGGCTGGTGGAACCAGGTGGTTCCTACCAGGAAAATAGTTTCTAGCCGAGATTATAGTTTAGAAATCCGTGGTGAAGAACCTTTTCATTATCGTGACGAGAAATGCAATTGCGGACACAACAACACCAACAACAACCACAACAACAACACAAAAATGTAATGAAACTATATTTATATTTGCTCCTGGCTAGTAAGTGTATTGGTTTAGCCATGTTTGTGTTGTTGTAGTACAGAGTTAGACTGATGGCCTTAATCTAAGTTGTCTTGTGGTTGTTGTTGTTGTTGTTTGACTTGCATCCCACTGGGATTTTTGCACACAGCGTTGGTGTACACGGTGTTTTTTTCTGCAATATTTTGCTGTCTTTTCTTGGATTTTCTGTTTGCACTCAGTCACATATTCACTTGAAGATGTTGTCTTGTGCATGTTTTTTTGTTTTTTCTTTGTTGCGGTTGCACCCGATTCAAGAGCCGAATGGCTCACAGGGCTACACCTAATAAATGATCTTGAACTTGAAGTGTTATTTCCTAAATGCTTGTGCCTCAAAACGTACAGAACGCGGCTATTATCCTACACAAATTTTGCGTTTGCGACCAGCACGGCGAAATTTTAGAAATGCGCTTATTTCCAATGCGAAAACGCGGTGAGCGTTCGTGTGTCTGTCGCTCACGAAAAGTCCTCGTCACAAAAGCCAAGTTTGGCGGGGAATAATACAATCCATTTTCTATACTTTTGAAGCTTCAGCAATTAGAAAATAACACTTTGTACCCAGAAACAAAAATCGTGTTCCATAGTGGAATCAAACGACGGCTTCCCCCACCCCCTCACTCCGTCCGAGAAGCGAGAGATTTCAAAGCAGGAGGTGGGTAAAATAGACAGGAGGGAGAGAGAGAATAAGAAAGAGATATGTGCCGGGAAATTAAAAAAACACACAAAGACATTTTGCCACAGTCAGCACTCCACGCCACTGCGCTATTTCAAATCGGGGACCCATTCAGAGAGCTGACTCTGACAAATAAACAGACAAACTGGCCAATGGCTTGTTCAGCGGATGAATTGAAGGGCCCCAGCTTGCACGGAAGAGAGCGAGAGAGAGAGAGAGAGTGAGGGAGAGAGCGAGAGAGTGAGCGAGAGAGTGAGCGAGAGAGTGAGCGAGAGAGTGAGCGATAGAGTGAGCGAGAGAGTGAGCGAGAGAGTGAGCGAGAGAGTGAGCGAGAGAGTGAGCGAGAGAGTGAGCGATAGAGTGAGCGAGAGAGTGAGCGAGAGAGTGAGCGAGAGAGTGAGCGAGAGAGTGAGCGAGAGAGTGAGCGAGAGAGTGAGCGAGAGAGTGAGCGAGAGAGTGAGCGATAGAGTGAGCGAGAGAGTGAGCGAGAGAGTGAGCGAGAGAGTGAGCGAGAGAGTGAGCGATAGAGTGAGCGAGAGAGTGAGCGATAGAGTGAGCGAGAGAGTGAGCGATAGAGTGAGCGAGAGAGTGAGCGAGAGAGTGAGCGATAGAGTGAGCGAGAGAGTGAGCGAGAGAGTGAGCGAGAGAGTGAGCGAGAGAGTGAGCGAGAGCGTGAGGGGTAGAGAGTGAGCGAGAGAGTGACCGAGAGAGTGACCGAGAGAGTGAGCGAGCGAGTGAGCGAGAGAGTGAGCGAGAGAGTGAGCGAGAGAGTGAGCGATAGAGTGAGCGAGAGAGTGAGCGAGAGAGTGAGCGAGAGAGTGAGCGAGAGAGTGAGCGAGAGAGTGAGCGAGAGAGTGAGCGAGAGAGTGAGCGAGAGAGTGAGCGAGAGAGTGAGCGAGAGAGTGAGCGATAGAGTGAGCGAGAGAGTGAGCGAGAGAGTGAGCGAGAGAGTGAGCGAGAGAGTGAGCGAGAGAGTGAGCGAGAGAGTGAGCGAGAGAGTGAGCGATAGAGTGAGCGAGAGAGTGAGCGAGAGAGTGAGCGAGCGAGAGAGCGAGCGAGAGAGCGAGCGAGAGAGCGAGCGAGAGAGTGAGCGAGCGAGAGAGCGAGCGAGAGAGCGAGCGAGAGAGCGAGCGAGAGAGTGAGCGATAGAGTGAGCGAGAGAGTGAGCGAGAGAGTGAGCGAGAGCGTGAGGGGTAGAGAGTGAGCGAGAGAGTGACCGAGAGAGTGACCGAGAGAGTGAGCGAGCGAGTGAGCGAGAGAGTGAGCGAGAGAGTGAGCGAGAGAGTGAGCGAGAGAGTGAGCGAGAGAGTGAGCGATAGAGTGAGCGAGAGAGTGAGCGAGAGAGTGAGCGAGAGAGTGACCGAGAGAGTGACCGAGAGAGAGTGAGCGAGAGAGGGTGACCGAGAGAGAGTGAGCGAGAGAGTGAGCGAGCGAGCGAGCGAGTGAGTGAGCGAGAGAGTGAGCGAGAGAGTGAGCGAGAGAGTGAGCGATAGAGTGACCGAGAGAGTGAGCGAGCGAGTGAGCGAGAGAGCGACTGAGAGAGTGACCGAGAGAGAGTGAGCGAGAGAGGGTGACCGAGAGAGAGTGAGCGAGAGAGTGAGCGAGCGAGTGTGCGAGTGAGCGAGAGAGTGAGCGAGAGAGTGAGCGAGCGAGAGAGTGACCGAGAGAGTGACCGAGAGAGTGAGCGAGCGAGTGAGCGAGAGAGCGACCGAGAGAGTGACCGAGAGAGAGTGAGCGAGAGAGGGTGACCGAGAGAGAGTGAGCGAGAGAGTGAGCGAGCGAGTGAGTGAGAGAGTGAGCGAGAGAGTGAGCGAGAGGTGGGGGTTTACATAAAGCAAAGTTTAAAATAAAAATAAAAAATTACGAAATGATGAACGAAGCAAAGTGCCGACTACACCGAGCACTGATCGAAAAAATAAAGAGAGGCAAGAGAGAGGGAGCGGAGAGAGAGAGATGAGAGAATAGGCACGCAAAAAAAGTAAAAATCAATACCATTACGGCGGATGAAAACTGCCCGGCACTGAATGTGGCACAAGACCAACTCTGCAATGAGCCGTGCCGTCGGAGGAGAAAGGAAAACAACTTGGCAAGACGACGAAACACGAGGCGGCGGTGGTGAGCGGTGAGACCCGTAGTCTCACATAGAGACCCGTAGACACAGACAGAGACCCGTAGACTCACACAGAGACCCATAGACTCACACAGAGACCCATAGACTCACACAGAGACCCATATAATCACACAGAGACCCATAGACTCACACAGAGACCCATAGACTCACACAGAGACCCATAGACTCACACAAAGACCCGTAGACTCACGCGGAGACCCGTAGACTCACATAGAGACCCGTAGACACAGACAGAGACCCATAGACTCACACAGAGACCCATAGACTCACACAGAGACCCATAGACTCACAGAGACCCATAGACCCACACAGAGACCCGTAGACTCACACAGAGACCCATAGACTCACACAGAGACCCGTAGACTCACATAGAGACCCGTAGACACAGACAGAGACCCATAGACTCACAGAGACCCATAGACCCACACAGAGACCCATAGACTCACACAGAGACCCGTAGACTCACACAGAGACCCATAGACTCACACAGAGACCCGTAGACTCACATAGAGACCCGTAGACACAGACAGAGACCCATAGACTCACAGAGACCCATAGACCCACACAGAGACCCATAGACTCACACAGAGACCCATAGACTCACACAGAGACCCGTAGACTCACATAGAGACCCGTAGACACAGACAGAGACCCATAGACTCACAGAGACCCATAGACCCACACAGAGACCCATAGACTCACACAGAGACCCATAGACCCACACAGAGACCCATAGACTCACACAGAGACCCATAGACCCACACAGAGACCCGGAGACTCACACAGAGACCAATAGACTCACTCAGAAATCCAGAGGCTCACTACAGAGACCCATAGACTCACACAGAGACCCACAAACTCACACAGAGACCCATAGACTCACACAGAGACCCATAGACTCACAGAGATCCATAGACTCACAGAGACCCATACACTCACACAGAGACCCACAGACTCACGCGGAGACCCACAGGTTCATACAGAGACCCATAAACTCACACAGAGAGACCCATAGACCCACACAGAGACCCATAGACCCACACAGAGACCCGTAGTCTCACAGAGACCCACAGGTTCATACAGAGACCCATAGACTCACACAGAGACCCACAGGTTCATACAGAGACCCATAAACTCACACAGAGAGACCCACAGACCCACACAGAGACCCGTAGACTCACACAGAGACCCACAGGTTCATACAGAGACCCATAGACTCACACACAGAGACCCATAGACCCACACAAAGACCCATAGACTCACACAAAGCCCTACAGACTCATCTAGATTGAAAACTCACTTCTCCAGAGCGGCTGTCTGTGTGATTCGTTTGTTGTCCTTCCCCCCGCACCTCCAAATGAGCACGATTTGGCTAAGTACGGTGCGAAAGAAGTTCAGCGTACACGTGCTGTTAGCGAGCGGCACCTTAGGCCTCGGCAAGGTAAGGTAATTTACCCTTTTTACAGGGTAAAAGGGTAAAGAATGGAAGATCAAAGAATCATACTCTTTTTTTTCGGTAAAGTCTGTGGTGCGCAGTGGAAGGAGGGAGGTGAGGGAGGGAGTGGATGGATGGAGGGAGGGAGTGGAGGGAGTGGAGGGAGGGAGGTGAGGGAGGGAGCGGATGGAGGGAGGGAGGGAGTGGAGGGAGTGGAGGGAGGGAGGTGAGGGAGGGACTGGATGGATGGATGGAGGGAGGGAGTGGAGGGAGGGACTGGATGGAGTGGATGGAGGGAGGGAGGTGAGGAAAGTTGTGGAGGGAGTGGAGGGAGGGAGGGAGGTGAGGGAGTGGAGGGATGGAGGTTGTGGAGGTTGTGGAGGGAGTGGAGGGAGTGGAGGGAGGGGAGGGAGGGAGTGGAGGGAGTGGAGGGAGGGGAGGGAGGGAGTGGAGGGAGTGGAAGGAGGGATTCAGGGAGGGAGTGGATGGAGGGAGTAGAGGGAGGGGAGGGAGGGAGTGGAGGGAGTGGAGGGAGGGGAGGGAGGGAGTGGAGGGAGTGGAAGGAGGGATTCAGGGAGGGAGTGCATGGAGGGAGTGGATGGAGGGAGTGGAGGGAGTGGATGGAGGGAGTGGAGGGAGTGGAAGGAGGGATTCAGAGAGGGAGTGCATGGAGGGAGTGGATGGAGGGAGTGGAGGGAGTGCATGGAGGGAGTGGAGGGAGTGGAAGGAGGGATTCAGGGAGGGAGTGCATGGAGGGAGTGGAGGGAGTGGAGAGAGTGGAGGGAGTGGAGGTTGTGTATGGAGGGAGTGGAGGGAGTGGAGGGAGGGAGTGGAGGGAGTGGATGGAGGGAGTGCATGGAGGGAGTGGAGGGAGGGAGTGGATGGAGGGAGGGAGTGGAGGGAGTGCATGGAGGGAGTGGAGGGAGTGGAGAGAGTGGAGGGAGTGGAGGTTGTGTATGGAGGGAGTGGAGGGAGTGGAGGGAGGGAGTGCATGGAGGGAGTGGAGGGAGTGGAGGTTGTGGAGGTTGTAGAGGGAGTGGAGGTAGGTGAGGGAGGGAGTGGAATTGCAAACGCGACAACACACACACAGACACCACAACGAGCTCCCTGGTCGCTCCACACATCCACGACGCGACAACTCGACGTGGGGAGGAGGGGGGGAGGCGGCGTTACGTTACGAGGCGTACGAAGGAGACGTCCATGCGGGCGGCGAACGCCTGAAGGCTGATTTTTGAAGATGATTGAAACAGAGCGATAACTCGAGCACAAATATCACCCCCCACCCACCCACCCACCCCCCCATGTACGGCTTTGACAGGCTGTAGGGGCAAGTGCCGTTAGCGAGCACCACCTATGGGGCCGTCCATAAATGACGTCACGCACCTAGGGGGGGTGGGTCAGATTTTTGTGACGAGGTGTGACGAGTGGGGTGGGTTGAGAAATGTGTTATTTCTAGATTTGAAGCTTTCGTGACTGCAGGGATTCATGCTCTTAGTTCTTTCGGTAAAGTCACGTAGGTAAAAAGATAAATGAAAATTAATAAAATATTTTTAGTATTTGATTTTTTATTAATTCAAAATTCAAAAAATAAAATAATAAAAATATTTTATTTTTTATTAATTTTAATTTCATTTAAAAACATATCTATTTTTAGTATTTTATTTTGTATTAATTTTAATTAAAAAAAAATAAAATAATAAAAATGTTTTTTATTATATTAATTTTAATTTCATTTTTTTTTTAAATATTATTTTATTTTTAATTAATTTTAATTTCAAAAAATTAAAATAAAAAAAATATTTTATTAATTAAAATTTCATTTAAAAAAATATTTTTATTATTTTTTGTTTATAAATTTTAATTTAAAAAAATTAAAATAAAAAAAAATATTGTATTAATTAAAATTTCATTTAAAAAAATATTTTTATTATTTTATTTTTTATTAATTTTAATTTCAAAAAATAAAATAATAAAAATATTTTTCTTTTTTTATAAATTTCCATTAAATTTTTTACCTACGTGACTTTACCGAAAGAACCAAGAGTACTAAATGTTCTAACACTAATTGTTAGAACAACACAGCAACTCTGCCACTCTGGCAACCCCCTCGCAAACCCCCCCCCCCCCTCTGAAGACACACACATGCACTCACGTACAACCTCGTGCGAGGGGGCCCCTGGGTTTTCACCCGGGAGCCCCCCTCGTGGGGGTGTTCCACGGTTTCCCAGAGCCAGGGAATTGACAGACCCCGGCGCCGTGGATTGTGTGAGTCTATGGGTGTCTGTGTGTCTATGTGTGGGTCTGTGTGCGAGTCTGGGTCTCTGTGAGCCTGTGGGTCTATGCGAGGCTGTGGGTGTCTGCGCGAGTCTGTGGGTCTCTCTGTGAGTCTGTGGGTCTCTGTGTGAGTCTGTGGGTCTCTGTGTGAGTCTGTGGGTCTATGTGTGAGTCTGTGGGTCTATGTGTGAGTCTGTGGGTCTCTGTATAAGTCTGTGGGTCTCTGTGTGAGTCTGTGGGTGTCTGTGTGAGTCTGTGGGTCTCTGTGTGAGTCTGTGGGTCTCTGTATACGTCTGTGGGTCTCTGTGTGAGTCTGTGGGTGTCTATGCGAGTCTGTGGGTCTCTGTGTGAGTCTGTGGGTGTCTATGTGAGTTTGTGGGTCTCTGTGTGAGTCTATGGGTTTATGTGTGAGTCTGTGGGTGTCTATGTGAGTCTGTGGGTCTCTGTGTGAGTCTGTGGGTTTATGTGTGAGTCTGTGTGTGTCTGTGCGAGTCTGTGGGGTCTCTATGCATGTACGCTGAACTTCTTTCGCACCGTACGTAGCCACCAGCGCAGGTGGGAGGGTGTGGGGGAGGGGTGTAGAGGCAACCAACTGAACACAACAACAATAACAAGTTCGAAACAAACGAGTTTTCAAATGCAGATGATGACAACGACGAAGATTTTTAAAAGTTCACGCGCGAACAGCTCCCCCAAATTTCGATTTAAAGCTTTCGTGACTGCAGGGATTCATCTTCTTGGTTCTTTCGGTAAAGTCACGTAGAATGGAAATAATAAAATAATAAAAATAAAACATGTTTTATTTGAATGATAACATGTTTTATTTAAATAATAAAAATAAAACATGTTTTATTTATATTATTTTATTATTTCCCTTCTACGTGACTTTACGGAAAGAACCAAGAAGATGAAACCCTGCAGTCACGAAAGCTTTAAATCGAAATAAAATACAATTCTTATAATTGTATTTTATTATGTTTGAGAATTGTATTTTATTATGTTCATTTTTATTATTTTATTATTTCCCTTCTACGTGACTTTACGGAAAGAACCAAGAAGATGAATCTCCCCCAAACTTTCACTTCCTTACCCCCCCCCCCCATAACCCCCCCCAACCCCAACATTAAAATTTTACAACGAAGACAACTTTGGCTGCTTCTGTGCGAGCGAGCGAGCGAGCTGCTGGCTGGCTGGGTGGTTCGCGTGTTTCACGACTCTGCCGAGGGGGGCTTTTAGCGGATAAGCCGGAGGAGGATGATGAGGCAGAGAGAGAGAAAGTCGCCAGACAGGCAGAGAGAGAGAGAGCACGGGCCCGTCGCCTTTCACGCAGCCCCCCCCCGACACTCCTCGCTGCTTTCTAAAGATAAAGGCAAAGGTTGTGGTGCAGTGTTGAGTCTATGGTGCAGTGCTGAGTCTATGGGCAGTGTTGAGTCTGTGGTGCAGTGTTGAGTCTATGGGCAGTGTTGAGTCTGTGGTGCAGTGTTGAGTCTATGGGGCAGTGTTGAGTCTATGGTGCAGTGTTGAGTCTGTGGTGCAGTGTTGAGTCTGTGGTGCAGTGTTGAGTCTGTGGTGCAGTGTTGAGTCTATGGGCAGTGTTGAGTCTATGGGCAGTGTTGAGTCTATGGGCAGTGTTGAGTCTATGGTGCAGTGTTGAGTCTGTGGTGCAGTGTTGAGTCTATGGGCAGTGTTGAGTCTGTGGGCAGTGTTGAGTCTATGGGCAGTGTTGAGTCTATGGTGCAGTGTTGAGTCTATGGTGCAGTGTTGAGTCTATGGGCAGTGTTGAGTCTATGGGGCAGTGCTGAGTCTATGGGCAGTGCTGAGTCTATGGGGAGTGTTGAGTCTGTGGTGCAGTGCTGAATCTATGGGCAGTGTTGAGTCTATGGTGCAGTGTTGAGTCTATGGGCAGTGCTGAGTCTGTGGTGCAATGTTGAGTCTATGGTGTAGTGTTGAGTCTATGGGGCAGTGTTGAGTCTATGGTGCAGTGTTGAGTCTATGGTGCAGTGTTGAGTCTGTGGGCAGTGTTGAGTCTATGGTGCAGTGTTGAGTCTATGGTGCAGTGTTGAGTCTATGGGAAGTGTTGAGTCTGTGGTGCAGTGTTGAGTCTATGGGGCAGTGTTGAGTCTGTGGGGCAGTGCTGAGTCTGTGGTGCAGTGTTGAGTCTGTGGTGCAGTGTTGAGTCTATGGTGCAGTGTTGAGTCTATGGTGCAGTGTTGAGTCTATGGGCAGTGTTGAGTCTATGGGGCAGTGCTGAGTCTATGGGCAGTGCTGAGTCTATGGGGAGTGTTGAGTCTGTGGTGCAGTGTTGAGTCTATGGTGCAGTGTTGAGTCTATGGGGCAATGTTGAGTCTATGGGCAGTGTTGAGTCTGTGGTGCAATGTTGAGTCTATGGTGCAGTGTTGAGTCTATGGGGCAATGTTGAGTCTATGGGCAGTGCTGAGTCTGTGGTGCAATGTTGAGTCTATGGTGCAGTGTTGAGTCTATGGGGCAATGTTGAGTCTATGGGCAGTGTTGAGTCTATGGTGCAGTGTTGAGTCTGTGGGCAGTGTTGAGTCTATGGTGCAGTGTTGAGTCTATGGTGCAGTGTTGAGTCTATGGGAAGTGTTGAGTCTGTGGTGCAGTGTTGAGTCTATGGGGCAGTGTTGAGTCTGTGGGGCAGTGCTGAGTCTGTGGTGCAGTGTTGAGTCTGTGGTGCAGTGTTGAGTCTATGGTGCAGTGTTGAGTCTATGGTGCAGTGTTGAGTCTGTGGTGCAGTGTTGAGTCTAACTCACACATTCAAACATACACTCACACACTCACTAAAACACTCACTCACACACTGAACACTCACACACACACACTGACACACTCACACCCACACTCACTCACACAGTAACACACACACACACTGACACACTGACTCACACACTCACTAACACACTCAGACGCTAACATCCTCACACACTCACCGAAACCTCCCAAACAAACTACAACACACCCAGCCCCACAGCTCATGGCCAGGTCGTCGTCGTTCAAGCCGCCACTGAAACCCCGAGACAGCGGTGGTGGTGGTGGTGGCGGCGGCGGCGGTGGTGGTGGTGGTGGCGGCGGTGGTGGTGGTGGTGGTGGTTTGTAGTGGAGTGTGACAGTAGAAAAGCAGCAATTATCCGCCTCTCACTCTCAGCAATAACAAAGTGACGCTAAGTTTCGATTTAAAGCTTTCGTGACTGCAGGGATTCATCTTCTTGGTTCTTTCGGTAAAGTCACGTAGAAGGGAAATAATAAAATAAAAAAATAAAACATAATAAAATACAATTATTTTATTATGTTGTATTTTATTTTTTTATTTCCCTTCTACATAATATAATGCAATTATTTAATCATGTTTGATTTTTTTTTATTACTTTTTTATTTCCCTTCTACGTGACTTTACCGAAAAAACCAAGAAGAAAAAAAGTGACGCTAAATTTTTTGTGGAACTTCCAGCGGTCACACTTTGTCCACTCTCTGGGAGGGGGGCTTGGTGGGGGTAGGGAGACAAAGGCGGCCGGGCGTGGTGGTGCTGGCCACCCACTCCCTCGTGTGCCGTTCTGGCCTTCATAGGTGCTGCTCGCTAACAGCACTTGGCCCAAACAGTCTGTTCAGGCTACACGGGGGATCTTCGTCTTTGTGTCAGTACTTGTGTGTCTATGGCAGAGGTCGCAACCGGGTACCCGATACCCGTACCCTGGTGCGGCCGGGTACGGGTACGGGTAGGCCGTGAGTCACTGGTGAGTCACCGTTTGTCACTCATTTCCCAACGTCTTGTCTCTTCTCACAATTCAAGTTCCTACAATCAACCCACACGCGCCTGCAACATGGCTTCATCCCAGAGGTCGCAATCAGGTACCCGATAACCCGTACCCTACCCGGCCGGGTACGGGCAGGGTACGGCCGGGTACGGGTACCCGTTTGCGACCCTGGTGCGGCCTGGTACGGGTACGGGTAAGGAATCAAAACCCGTTTGCGACCTCTGGTCTATGGCCACTCAACCCAATCGTTGGAGCCACAGTGCCGGTAGCCTTCATAGGTGCTGCTACTCGCTAACAGCACTTGCCACTGCAAGTGGGTGGGGAGGGAGGGGAGGGGAGATCTTTGTCTTCGCGTGCGCTCTGCAGAGTGGTGCTTTCGCCCCCTGACATACCACCTTGAATGTACGAAAACGACGTGGAGCTTCCGCGAGTTTCTTCTCGTCGCTCGCGACCGGCGGGAGCTTCCGCGAGTTTCTTTCCGTCGCTCGCGATCGGCGGGAGCTTCCGCGAGTTTCTTTTCGTCACTCGCGACCATCGGAGCTTCCGCGAGTTTCTTTTCGTCACTCGCCACCGGCGGAGCTTCCGCGAGTTTCTTCCCGTCGCTCGCGGCCATCGGAGCTTCCGCGAGTTTCTTCTTGTCGCTCGCGACCGACGGAGCTTCCGCGAGTTTCTTCCTGTCACTGGCGACCGGCGGAGCTTCCGCGAGTTTCTTATCGTCGCTCGCGACCAGCGGAGCTTCCGCGAGTTTCTTCCCGTCGTTCGCCACCGGCGGGAGCTTCCGCGAGTTTCTTCCCGTCGCTCACGACCGGCGGAGCTTCCGCGAGTTTCTTCCCGTCGCTCGCGACCATCGGAGCTTCCGCGAGTTTCTTCTGGTCGCTTGCAACCATCGGAGCTTCCGCGAGTTTCTTCTTGTCGCTTGTGACCATCGGAGCTTCCGCGAGTTTCTTCCCGTCACTCGAGACCATCGGAGCTTCCGCGAGTTTCTTCCGTCGCTCGCGACCATCGGAGCTTCCGCGAGTTTCTTCCGTCACTCGCGACCATCGGAGCTTCCGCGAGTTTCTTCCGTCACTCGCGACCATCGGAGCTTCCGCGAGTTTCTTCCGTCGCTCGCGACCATCGGAGCTTCCGCGAGTTTCTTCTCGTCGCTCGCGACCATCGGAGCTTCCGCGAGTTTCTTCTTGTCGCTTGTGACCATCGGAGCTTCCGCGAGTTTCTTCTTGTCGCTTGTGACCATCGGAGCTTCCGCGAGTTTCTTCCCGTCACTCGCGACCATCGGAGCTTCCGCGAGTTTCTTCCCGTCACTCGCGACCATCGGAGCTTCCGCGAGTTTCTTCCGTCGCTCGCGACCATCGGAGCTTCCGCGAGTTTCTTCCGTCACTCGCGACCATCGGAGCTTCCGCGAGTTTCTTCCGTCACTCGCGACCATCGGAGCTTCCGCGAGTTTCTTCCGTCGCTCGCGACCATCGGAGCTTCCGCGAGTTTCTTCTCGTCGCTCGCGACCATCGGAGCTTCCGCGAGTTTCTTCTCGTCGCTCGCGACCATCGGAGCTTCCGCGAGTTTCTTCCCGTCACTCGCGACCATCGGAGCTTCTGCGAGTTTCTTCCGTCGCTCGCGACCATCGGAGCTTCCGCGAGTTTCTTCTCGTCGCTCGCGACCATCGGAGCTTCCGCGAGTTTCTTCTCGTAGCTCGCGACCATCGGAGCTTCCGCGAGTTTCTTCCGTCACTCGCGACCATCGGAGCTTCCGCGAGTTTCTTCCGTCACTCGCGACCATCGGAGCTTCCGCGAGTTTCTTCCGTCGCTCGCGACCATCGGAGCTTCCGCGAGTTTCTTCTCGTCGCTCGCGACCATCGGAGCTTCCGCGAGTTTCTTCTCGTCGCTCGCGATCATCGGAGCTTCCGCGAGTTTCTTCCCGTCACTCGCGACCATCGGAGCTTCCGCGAGTTTCTTCCGTCGCTCGCGACCATCGGAGCTTCCGCGAGTTTCTTCTCGTCGCTCGCGACCATCGGAGCTTCCGCGAGTTTCTTCTCGTAGCACGCGACCATCGGAGCTTCCGCGAGTTTCTTCTCGTCGCTCGCGACCATCGGAGCTTCCGCGAGTTTCTTCTCGTCGCTCGCGATCATCGGAGCTTCCGCGAGTTTCTTCCCGTCACTCGCGACCATCGGAGCTTCCGCGAGTTTCTTCTGTCGCTCGCGACCATCGGAGCTTCCGCGAGTTTCTTCTCGTCGCTCGCGACCATCGGAGCTTCCGCGAGTTTCTTCTCGTCGCTCGCGACCATCGGAGCTTCCGCGAGTTTCTTCCCGTCGCTGGCGACAAGCGGAGCTTCCGCGAGTTTCTTCCGTCGCTCGCGACCATCGGAGCTTCCGCGAGTTTCTTCCCGTCGCTCGCGACCATCGGAGCTTCCGCGAGTTTCTTCTCGTCGCTCGCGACCATCGGAGCTTCCGCGAGTTTCTTCTCGTCGCTCGCGACCATCGGAACTTCAGCGAGTTTCTTCTCGTAGCTCGCGACCAGCGGGAGCTTCCGCGAGTTTCTTCTCGTCGCTCGCGACCATCGGAGCTTCCGCGAGTTTCTTCTCGTAGCTCGCGACCATCGGAGCTTCCGCGAGTTTCTTCTCGTCGCTCGCGACCATCGGAGCTTCCGCGAGTTTCTTCTCGTAGCACGCGACCGGCGGGAGCTTCCGCGAGTTTCTTCTCGTCGCTCGCCACCATCGGAGCTTCCGCGAGTTTCTTTCTGTCGCTTGCAACCGGCGGAACTTCCGAGCGTTTCCAGTCTACTTCAGATGACCTTTACACTACAAACATGTTGCTTGCAATCCCCCCCCACCCCCTCCACCTCCATCCCCTCCACCGTTCGCCCATTTACCAAAGATTCTTATCCCAAGACGGCTCCCCAAGCAATTTAACACCCCAGTGACTTCCAGACAAACAAAATCACCGTGGGCTGAGCCCTTCCGTCCACACACGCGCTCATGTATGCATGCATATATGCGCCAAGGTAATGAGATGTTGGCTACCTCGCCTGGTGCACAGGAGGTCGTGGGTTCGATCACGACCCTGACGATGCCTGCTGCTGCTGTATATTTGGAGTTTGCGTGTCTCTCTCATCATCATCATCACGGTGGCTAGGAGATGTTGACTACCTCGCCTGGTGCACAGGAGGTTGTGGGTTCGATCCCGACCCTGACCATGCCTGCTGCTGCTGTATATTTGGAGTTTGTGGTCTCTCTCTCCCTGTGTTCGCGTGGATTTTTCTCTGGGGTCCTCCGATTTTCCATGCATATTCCTAATGAACATGCGTTTTGAGCGAGTGTGTGAGTGAGTGGGTGAGTGCATGAGTGAGTGGGTGAGGAAGTGAGTGGGTGAGTGAGTGGGTGAGTGAATGGGTGAGTGAGTGAGTGGGTGAGTGTATGAGGAAGTGGGTGAGTAAGTGAATGGGTGAGTATGAGCGACTGTGTGAGTAAGTGGGTGAGTGTATGAGCGAGTGTGTGAGTGAGTGGATGAGTGTATAAGTGAGAAGGTGAGTGAGTGAGTGGGTGAGTGAGTGGGTGAGTGAGTGGGTGAGTGAGTGGGTGAGTGTATGAGTGAGTGAGTGGCTGAGTGTATGACCGAGTGAGTGTGTGACCGAGTGAGTGGGTGAGTGTGTAAGCGAGTGGGTGAGTGCATGAGCGAGTGAGTGGGTGAGTGTGTGACGAAGTCGGTGAGTATGAGCGAGTGGGTGAGTGTATGAGCGAGTGAGTGAGTGGGTGAGTGTGTGAGCGAGTGGGTGAGTATGAGCGAGTGGGTGAGTGTATGAGCGAGTGTATGAGCGAGTGGGTGGGTGGGTGAGTGTGTGAGCGAGTGGGTGAGTGTATGAGCGAGTGAGTGGGTGAGTGTATGAGCGAGTGAGTGGGTGAGTGGGTGAGTGTGTGAGTGGGTGGGTGAGTGAGTGGGTGAGTGAGTGTATGAGCGAGTGCGTGGGTGAGTGAGTGAGGGAGTATGAGCGAGTGGGTGAGTGAGCGGGTGAGTGTGTGAGCGGATGAGCGGGTGAGTGGCTGAGTGAGTGGGTGAGTGTGTGAGCGAGTGGGTGAGTGTGTGAGTGAGCGAGTGGGTGAGTGTATACGCGAGTGGGTGAGTGAGTGGCTGAGTGAGTGGGTGAGTGTATGAGCGAGTCAGCGGGTGAGTGGCTGAGTGAGTGTGTGAGCAAGTGGGTGGGTGTGTGAGTGGGTGAGTGTGTGAGGGAGCGAGTGGGTGACTGTATACGCGAGTGGCTGAGTGCATGAGCGAGCGAGCACTCCCCACCATCCCCGCTCTATGCGGGTGCAGCCGCAGGCATTTCAAATAACATGACAAGACCTTTGTGAGGGTTTGGGGGGTTGCTGGGGGGGGAGGGTTGGTGGGGGGGGGGTTGGTGGGGGGGGGGCGTTGGTTGGGGGGGGTGTTGGTAAGGGGGGGGCGTCAGGGGAATGAATGAAACTCAACAGAGAGTCGGAGGCTGGCCGAATTGAAGAAGTGACGAAAAAAAACACACATCACACGCCCTGCACCCATGGCGCATTCACAGGCGCCGCGCTGAAGGTCACGACCACGCACAGAAAGCACCACCCCCCCCCCCAACAGCATCACCCCCCCACACCACCACCACCCCCCCAACTTCCACCACCACCACCTACTCCCCCACCACCACCCCCCCACCTTCCACCCCCCCCCCCCCCCACTTTCCACCACCCCCCTACCACCACCACCACCTACTCCCCCACCACCACCCCCCCACCTTCCACCACCCCCCCCCCCCCACTTTCCACCACCACCCCCCCTATCACCACCACCCCCCACTCCCCCACCACCACCCCCCCTACCACCACCATCCCCCACTCCCCCACCACCACCCCCCCCACCATCCACCACCACCACCCCCCTACCACCACCACCACCTACTCCCCCACCACCACCCTCCCTACCTCCACCACCCTCCACTCCCCCACCACCACCCCCCCACCATTCACCACCACCACCACCCCCTACCACCACCACCCCCCACTCCCCCACCACCATCCCCCCACCATTCACCACCACCACCACCCCCTACCACCACCACCCTCCACTCCCCCACCACCACCAGCCAATACGAAGAATGAATATAAGACAGAGAATAATGGGGGAGGCGTTTGAATGTGGCAGGTCAATGTGGCCCATGGATGGATTGAAACAACTGGTGCTGCTGTGATGTTCGGTCGTTACCACCACAACCAACACCGACAACACCACCACAACACCAACACCACCAACACCACCAACACCACCAACACCACCACCAACAGCACCACCAACACCACTACCATCAACACCACCACCACCACCAACACCACCAACACCACCAACACCACAACACCACCACCAACAACACCACCACCAACAACACCACCACCAACACCACTACCAACAACACCACCAATACCACCAACACCATCACCACCAACACCACTACCAACAACACCACCAACACCACCACCAACAACACCACCACCAACAACACCACCACCAACACCACTACCAACAACACCACCAATACCACCAACACCATCACCATCACCACCAACACCACTACCAACAACACCACCAACACCAACACCACCAACAACAACAGCACGTAGAGAGAGACACGCAAACTCCAAATAACAAAAACAGCAGCAGGCGTCGTCAGAGTCGGGATCGAACCCACGACCTCCTGTGTACCTGGCGAGGTAGTCAACATCTCCTAGCCACCCTGATGATGAAGATGGGAGAGCGAGAAAGAGACGCAAACTCCAAATATACAGCAGCAGCAGGCGTCGTCAGGGTCGAGATCGAACCCACGACCTCCTGTGTACCACGCGAGGTAGTCAACATCTCCTAGCCACCGCGGACGGAGGGAGTAGCTCCCTCCACCTTGTCAGTGGTTACCGCCGTAACCGTGACACCGCCGCACTGAGCGTCGCCTGCAGAGGAGAGCATGGCCCATTAGTTAGGCGGCTGTCACCCGCCACCAGGTACGGAGCGAGCGAGCGAGCGAGTGAGTGATTGCAGGCACGGCTGACGATCATGCGTCGCGTCAGAAGGCATCAGCTTCATCGGCGGCTCCACGCACGTAATCGCAACGCCGGGAGCGCACGGCACAAATTTGACGTCTAGTTGCCGCTGAAGCAGGGGGAGTGAGTGGGGCAACCGCCACCAGCTCCCACTAGCACCACCACCTGCACCGCCACTACCAACACCACCAGCTCCCACTACTACCGCCACCACCACCAACCCCACCACCTCCACCACCACCAACACCGCCACCTCCACCGCCACTACCACCACCGCCACCAACACCAACCCCACCACCTCCACCGCCACCTGCACCGCCACCACCACCTCCACTGCCACCACCGCCACCACCACCACCACCACCACCGCCAACCCCACCGCCAACCCCACCACCAACCCCACCATCACCACCGCCACCTACACCATCAACACCACCACCACCAATCCCACCATCACCCCCACTACCAAAACCACCCCCACCACCTCCCCCGTCACCACCGCCAACACCACCACCGCCACCTCCACCACCACTCCCACCACCTCCACCACCACTCCCACCACCACTACCCCCACTACAAGCACCACCACCACCTCCACCACCACCCCACCACCGCCAAAACTACCACCACCACCTCCACCATCACCCCCAACACCAACACCACCCCCACCACCTCCACCACCAACCCCACCACCACCCCCACTACCACCACCACCTCCGCCATCACCACCACCACCCCCACTACCACCACCACCGCCACCACCACTCCCACCACCTCCACCACCACTCCCACCACCACTACCCCCACTACAAGCACCACCACCACCTCCACCACCACCCCACCACCACCCCCACTACCACCACCACCTCCGCCATCACCACCACCACCCCCACTACCACCACCACCAACCCCACCATCACCTCCGACACAGACTCGGGGGCGGAAGCCATTGCCGGGATCTCGTGGAAACTCTGACCGGTGGTGTTTCTCTACATAACAAAACAAGTATCATCATCATTATTATTAATAATAAAATTTGTTATTTTTTATTTCGCTTCGGGGAACAGGGAACAGGGCGGCGGTGAGGTTTCTGTTTTGTTTTCCCCTCTCACCGATTGCCGTGGGGAATATTCCTCCACCGTTCAATAATGATAATGTCGGAGCGGGGTGGGTGGGTGGGGTGGGGATGGAAGCGTTGTTGCCTTGGCCGGCGTCGTTTGATGTCGACCACGGCGTCCGGCACGAGGAGGAGGTGGTGGTGGGGAGTGTGGGGATAGGAGGTGGTGGTGGTGGGGAGTGTGGGGATAGGAGGTGGTGGTGGTGGGGAGTGTGGGGATAGGAGGTGGTGGGGGGGGGAGTGTGAAGATAGGAGGTGGTGGGGGGGGGAGTGTGGAGGTGAGGAGGAGGTGGTGGGGGGGGGAGTGTGAAGATAGGAGGAGGTGGTGGGGGGGGAGTGTGGGGATAGGAGGAGGTGGTGGGGGGGGAGTGTGGGGATAGGAGGAGGTGGTGGGGGGGGAGTGTGGGGATAGGAGGAGGTGGTGGGGGGGGAGTGTGGGGATAGGAGGTGGTGGAGGGGGGGGAGTGTGAAGATAGGAGGAGGTGGTGGGGGGGGAGTGTGGGGATAGGAGGAGGTGGTGGGGGGGGGAGTGTGGGGATAGGAGGAGGTGGTGGGGGGGGAGTGTGAAGATAGGAGGTGGTGGGGGGGGGGAGTGTGGGGATAGGAGGTGGTGGGGGGGGGAGTGTGAAGATAGGAGGTGGTGGGGGGGGGGGGGAGTGTGGGGATAGGAGGAGGTGGTGGGGGGGGGGGAGTGTGGGGATAGGAGGAGGTGGTGGGGGGGGGGGAGTGTGAAGATAGGAGGAGGTGGTGGGGGGGGGGGAGTGTGGGGATAGGAGGAGGTGGTGGGGGGGGGGAGTGTGAAGATAGGAGGAGGTGGTGGGGGGGGGGAGTGTGAAGATAGGAGGTGGTGGGGGGGGGAGTGTGAAGATAGGAGGTGGTGGGTGGGGGGGGGGAGTGTGGGGATAGGAGGAGGTGGTGGTGGGGGGAGTGTGGGGATAGGAGGAGGTGGTGGGGGGGGAGTGTGGGGATAGGAGGAGGTGGTGGTGGGGGGAGTGTGGGGATAGGAGGAGGTGGTGGTGGTGGGGGGGGAGTGTGGGGATAGGAG
The DNA here is from genome assembly GCF_964198595.1 of Lampetra fluviatilis. Classification (NCBI taxonomy): domain Eukaryota; kingdom Metazoa; phylum Chordata; class Hyperoartia; order Petromyzontiformes; family Petromyzontidae; genus Lampetra; species Lampetra fluviatilis. The sequence continues at coordinate 5,857,289 of NC_136341.1, read as the reverse complement.
GAGGTGGTGGGGGGGGAGTGTGGGGATAGGAGGAGGTGGTGGTGGGGGGGGAGTGTGGGGATAGGAGGAGGTGGTGGGGGGGGAGTGTGGGGATAGGAGGAGGAGGTGGTGGGGGGGGAGTGTGGGGATAGGAGGAGGTGGTGGGGGGGGAGTGTGGGGATAGGAGGAGGTGGTGGTGAGGGGGGGGAGTGTGGGGATAGGAGGTGGTGGTGGTGGGGGGGGGGAGTGTGGGGATAGGAGGAGGTGGTGGTGAGGGGGGGGAATGTGGGGATAGGAGGT
>NC_136341.1:5835268-5856810 GCF_964198595.1 Lampetra fluviatilis | reverse complement strand
GTCCAGTCAGGGGCCACGGGGTAAGAACGCGAAAACAATAAACACAATACTCACAAACACGATAGCAGTCCAAAGCATAGGAACGCTAAACAAATCACTTATAAAATTTCAACGATAACTAAACTATACAATGTTTTTTCTTACCAGGTAAAGCGACCTGGCCAACATAAATGATAGCGCAACGAAGTGGCTTAAAAACGTGCGCTTCTAAATATGGAGGGGGAAACCAGAGGGCCATGACCACGGGGAGAGAGAGACGCAAACTCCAAATCTACAGCAGCAGGCGTCGTCAGGGTCGGGATCGAACCCACGACCTCCTGCACACCAGGCGAGGTAGTCAACATCTCCTAGCCACCGTGATGATGATGAGAGAGAGAGAGAGACACGCAAACTCCCAAATATACAGCAGCAGGCATCGTCAGGGTCGGGATCGAACCCACGACCTCCTGTGTACCATCCTGTATACAAGGCGAGGTAGTTCACATCTCACCATGCAGAGAGAGAGAAATAGAGACATGCAAACTCCAAATATATAGCAATAGGCATCGTCAGGGTCAAGGATCAAGCCCACGGCCTACTGTATATCAGGCGAGGTAGTCAACATCTCCTAGCCTCCGTGATGATGATGATGAGAGACACGCAAACTCCAAATATACAGCAGCAGGCATCAGGATCGGGATCGAACCCACGACCTCCTGTGCACCAGGCGAGGTAGTCAACATCTCCTAGCCACCGTGATGATGATGATGAGAGAGAGAGAGACACGCAAACTCCCAAATATACAGCAGCAGGCGTCGTCAGGGTCGGGATCGAACCCACGACCTCCTGCACACCAGGCGAGGTAGTCAACATCTCCTAACCACCGAGATGATGATGAGAGAGAGAGACACGCAAACTCCAAATCTACAGCAGCAGTCGTTGTCAGGATCGGGATGGTGGTGGTGGTGGTGATGGTGATGATGATGGTGGTGGTGGTGGAGGACGTCTGTCCGTCCAAACTATTACCGCACAAGGTGAGGAGGTGGGAGGCGGTGTTCGAAATACAAAACAAAGGGCGGATGCTCGAAGCGATTTTAACGTCTGGCATCCAAATCGACAGGTCTGGGGGGTGGGGGAGGGGTGCCAAAAATAACAAGTGGCCAGCGACGTTAACCTTGTACCCCCCCCACCTCAACCGGCTGGCCGGAGATTCGTAACTCGAGGGGAGTGTAGCTGGCGGAGTGACCTTAGCCGTGTCCTTGACCCTTGCAGGGAGGATGACGCGACTCAATCAACTAACCCTGGCTCGTGACTCACGCAACTACTAACCCTGATGTAGAGTGTAGTGGAAAGTGTAGTCTATAGTATTGTATAGTGGTGAATAGTAGTCTATAGCACAGTGTACATTAGTTTAAAGTAGTCTATAGTGCAGTGTAAAGTGTAGTGTATGTAGTGTATAGTGTAGTATTTCGTCGTTTAGTGTCTTGTGTAGTGTATAGTAGTTTATAGTAGTCTATAGTGTAGTGTGTAGCAGTATATAGTGTAGTGTATAGTGTAGTATATATCAGTGTATAGTGAAGTGTATAGTGTAGTATATAGTAGTTTAGTGTATAGTGTAGTGTATAGTGTAGTATATAGTGTAGTAGTATATAGTGTAGTATATAGTGTAGTGTAGAGTGTAGTGTATAGTGTAGTGTATAGTGTAGTATATATCAGTGTATAGTGTAGTATAGTGTAGTGTATAGTGTAGTGTATAGTGTTGTATATAGTGTTGTATATATCAGTGTATAGTGTACTGTATAGTGTAGTGTAGTGTTGTATATAGTAGTGTGTAGTGTAGTATAGTGTAGTGTATAGTGTAGTACATAGCAGTGTATAGTGTAGTGTAGTATAGTGTAGTGTATAGTGTAGTGTATAGTGTAGTGTATAGTGTAGTGTATAGTGTAGTGTATAGTGTAGTGTATAGTGTAGTGTAGTAGTATAGTGTAGTGTATAGTGTAGTGTATAGTGTAGTGTATAGTGTAGTGTAGTATAGTGTAGTGTATAGTGTAGTGTATAGTGTAGTGTATAGTGTAGTGTATAGTGTAGTGTATAGTGTAGTGTATATAGCGAAAGCGCTGCTGCTGCTGCTGCTGCGAGGGTGAGCCGAGTTTGCGTGACGATTGTTTGGTGACGTTGTGTTTCATTAGTGGCACGAAGCACATTGTGTGTGTGTGTGCGCGTCTGTGCAACGCACGCCACGTAACGATGAGGAACTCGGTCTGCGCTGTTGGCTACGTACGGTGCGAAAGAAGTTCCACGCACATACACAGAGACCCGCAGACTCGCATATAGACTCGCAGACTCACATAGACACCCACAGACTCACATAGACCCACAGACTCACATAGACCCACAGACCCACACAGAGACCCACAGACTCACATAGACACACAGACCCACACAGAGACCCACAGACTCACATAGACCCACAGACCCACACAGAGACCCACAGACTCACATAGACACACAGACCCACACAGAGACCCACAGACTCACATAGACCCACAGACCCACACAGAGACCCACAGGCTCACATAGACCCACAGACCCACACAGAGATCCACAGACTCACACAGAGATCCACAGACTCACACAGAGATCCACAGACCCACACATAGACCCACACAGAGATCCACAGACTCACACATAGACCCACAGACCCACACAGAGATCCACAGACTCACATTGATTGCAAACTAATCTCTTTAGAACTGCCTGTTTGTCGCGTTCAGTTTGCTGTCCTCCCCCCAGCCACCTGCGTACATGCACACAACATAGGTACAACATGCCTACTCACGTGATCAACCGAGTCACGTGGTGTACGGCACCCGCAAATTCGATCGGCAAATCGGAAGCCGATGCCGTAACCCCCCCACCCTCGCTGCCCCCCCGACATACGTCACGACACGTCACGTGACACGTCACGACACATCACAACGCAACAGCAGCAGGCGCCAAAGAAAATGGTGGTGCGATCGCTGATTCGCGATTTTAAAAAAGTAGAGCCACCAGAAACAAGAGCCGTAATTCGGTGCAGTGAGGGATTAACGGCGGAGAAAGGCGACACGGGGGAGGCGGGGTGACACACACGCAGTGACACACACACACAGTGACACACACACACAGTGACACACACACACAGTGACACACACGCAGTGACACACGCAGTGACACACACACACAGTGACACACACGCACACAATGACACACACGCACACAATGATACACACACACAGTGACACACAACAAAGATCCCCCGTATAGCCTTAACAGACTGTAGGGGCAAGTGCTGTTAGCGAGCACCTATGAAGGCCAGAACGGTACACGAGGGGGTGGGTGGCCAGCACCACGCCCGACCGCCTTTGTCTCCCCAGTGGCGATGTTTACACACCGCACCAGGTACTCATTTAAGGCTGAGTCGACCTAGGGGAGGCCCAGGACCGGTTCAGATAATCGTCACTGGTGTTAGCCGTGAGCGGGAATCGAACCTGGGTCGCCAGGTTCATAGCGCAGCGCGCTAACCGCTACACTACCACTCCCCACAGTGACACACACACACAGTGACACACACACACACAGACACACACACACACACAGACACACACACAGTAACACACACACAGTGACACACACACAGTGACACGCACACACAGTGACACGCACACACAGTGACACACACACACAGTGATATAATACGAACTGTCCTAATGAACCGTACTCGAGTGGGAAATTGGCCACTAGCAATTAATTAGCCCCCCACCCTCACTCCCGCTTCCTCGCCCCCCCCACCACCCTCACTCACCCCACCTCCCTCCCTCCTCCCCCCCCCCGTCCCTACCTCCCTCCCGTCCCCTACCTCACTCCCTCCCCCCGTCCCTACCTCCCCCCCGTCCCTCTGCACTGGCAGGAGTGGAAGGGGGAAGGGGTGGTCATAGAGGAACGTGAGCCACGGTGACTGGGAGATGTTGACTACCTCGCCTGGTGTACAGGAAGTCGTGGGTTCGATCCCGACCCTGACGACGCCTGCTACTGCTGTATATTTGGAGTTTGCGTGTCTCTCTCTCTCATCATCATCATCACGGTGGCTAGGAGATGTTAACTACCTCGCCTGGTGTACAGGAAATCGTGGGTTCGATCCCGACCGCGTTGTTCAGAGTATTTGGCTTCAACCGCTGAGAATGTCCACGTGGTAAGTGCATGGAACAGAGGTGAGGTGTCAAGCAACGAACGTCGCGACAAAGACTAACACGAGGAAGGAAGGAGGGGGACAGCCAAGTTGCATTTCACGGGGCGTTGTTGTGAAACAAAATTAGGCTGTCTTCTTGGTTCTTTCGGTAAAGTCACGTAGAAGGGAAGTAATAAAATAATACAAATAAAACATAATAAAATATTATGCAGGGATTCATCTTCTTGGTTCTTTCGGTAAAGTCACGTAGAAGGGAAATAATAATATAATACAAATAAAACATAATAAAATATTATGCAGGGATTCATCTTCTTGGTTCTTTCGGTAAAGTCACGTAGAAGGGAAATAATAAAATAATTAAAATAAAACATAATAAAATATTATGCAGGGATTCATCTTCTTGGTTCTTTCGGTAAAGTCACGTAGAAGGGAAATAATAATATAATACAAATAAAACATAATAAAATATTATGCAGGGATTCATCTTCTTGGTTCTTTCGGTAAAGTCACGTAGAAGGGAAGTAATAAAATAATAAAAATAAAACATAATAAAATATTATGCAGGGATTCATCTTCTTGGTTCTTTCGGTAAAGTCACGTAGAAGGGAAGTAATAAAATAATAAAAATAAAACATAATAAAATATTATGCAGGGATTCATCTTCTTGGTTCTTTCGGTAAAGTCACGTAGAAGGGAAATAATAAAATAATAAAAATAAAACATAATAAAATATTATGCAGGGATTCATCTTCTTGGTTCTTTCGGTAAAGTCACGTAGAAGGGAAATAATAAAATAATACAAATAAAACATAATAAAATATTATGCAGGGATTCATCTTCTTGGTTCTTTCGGTAAAGTCATCACGTAGAAGGGAAATAATAAAATAATAAAAATAAAACATAATACAATTCTCACGACGTTTCGGCCACAACGCAAGCAGCCGTCCTCAGGCGATAGTAGTATAGTAGTGTAGTGTATAGTGTAGTAGTGTAGTAGTGTAGTGTATAGTGTAGTAGTGTAGTGTATAGTGTAGTAGTGTAGTGTGTAGTGTAGTGTAGTATATAGTGTAGTAGTGTATAACGTAGTGTATAGTATAGTGTATAGTATAGTGTATAGTGTAGTGTATAGTGTAGTATATAGTGTAGTATAGTAGTATAGTGTAGTATATAGTGTAGTGTAAAGTGTAGTGTATAGTGTAGTGTATAGTGTAGTGTATAGTGTAGTGTTTAGTGTAGTGTATAGTGTAGTATATAGTGTAGTGTATAGTGTAGTGTATAGTGTAGTGTATAGTGTAGTATATAGTGTAGTGTATAGTGTAGTATATAGTGTAGTGTATAGTGTAGTGTTTAGTGTAGTGTATAGTGTAGTATATAGTGTAGTATATAGTGTAGTGTATAGTGTAGTGTATAGTGTAGTGTATAGTGTAGTATATAGTGTAGTGTATAGTGTAGTATATAGTGTAGTGTATAGTAGTGTATAGTGTAGTGTATAGTGTAGTATAGTAGTATAGTGTAGTGTATAGTAGTGTAGTGTATAGTGTAGTGTATAGTAGTGTAGTGTATAGTGTAGTGTATAGTGTAGTGTATAGTGTAGTAGTGTATAGTGTAGTGTATAGTGTAGTAGTGTATAGTGTAGTATAGTAGTATAGTGTAGTGTATAGTAGTGTAGTGTATAGTGTAGTGTATAGTAGTGTAGTGTATAGTGTAGTGCATAGTGTAGTGTATAGTGTAGTAGTGTATAGTGTAGTAGTGTATAGTGTAGTAGTGTATAGTGTTGTAGTGTATAGTGTAGTGCATAGTGTAGTGTATAGTGTAGTAGTGTATAGTGTAGTGCATAGTGTAGTGTATAGTGTAGTAGTGTATAGTGTAGTGTATAGTGTAGTGTGTAGTAGTTATAGTGTAGTAGTGTAATGTGTATAGTGTAGTAGTGTATAGTGTAGTGTATAGTGTAGTATAGTAGTATAGTGTATAGTGTAGTGTATAGTAGTGTAGTGTATAGTGTAGTGTATAGTGTAGTGTATAGTGTAGTGTATAGTGTAGTATAGTAGTATAGTGTATAGTGTAGTGTATAGTAGTGTAGTGTATAGTGTAGTGTATAGTGTAGTGTATAGTGTAGTATAGTGTATAGTGTAGTGTATAGTAGTGTAGTGTATAGTGTAGTGTATAGTAGTGTAGTGTATAGTGTAGTGTATAGTGTAGTGTATAGTGTAGTATAGTAGTATAGTGTATAGTGTAGTGTATAGTAGTGTAGTGTATAGTGTAGTGTATAGTGTAGTGTATAGTGTAGTATAGTGTATAGTGTAGTGTATAGTAGTGTAGTGTATAGTGTAGTGTATAGTAGTGTAGTGTATAGTGTAGTGTATAGTGTAGTGTATAGTGTAGTATAGTGTATAGTGTAGTGTATAGTAGTGTAGTGTATAGTGTAGTGTATAGTAGTGTAGTGTATAGTGTAGTGTATAGTGTAGTGTATAGTGTAGTATAGTAGTATAGTGTATAGTGTAGTGTATAGTAGTGTAGTGTATAGTGTAGTGTATAGTGTAGTGTATAGTAGTGTAGTGTATAGTGTAGTGTATAGTGTAGTGTATAGTGTAGTGTATACTATACACTACACTATACACTACACTATACACTACACTATACACTATACTACTATACTACACTATACACTGTATAGTGTAGTATAGTAGTATAGTGTATAGTGTAGTGTATAGTAGTGTAGTGTATAGTGTAGTGTATAGTGTAGTAGTGTATATGTAGTGTATAGTGTAGTAGTGTATAATGTAGTGTAGTGTATAGTGTATAATGTAGTGTATAGTGTAGTAGTGTATAATGTAGTGTATAGTGTAGTAGTGTATAGTGTAGTGTATAGTGTAGTAGTGTATAGTGTAGTAGTGTATAGTGTAGTGTATAGCGTACAGACCTGTTGTAGTCGCGCACGACCAGCAGCACGTTCTCTCTGAGCGCACGCAGCTCATCGTAGCGACTGTACACTTCGGCGGCGTAGTGCGGCACCTCGAACGACATCCGGTCCCAGTAGAACACCTCGGCAAACGTCTTGAGTAGCGACCTGCGGGGCGAGAGGGGGGGGGGGGGTCAGGGTCTTGACGTGCGTCATCTGGGTCATCTGGGGCATCTCGTCATCTGGGTCATCTCGGTCATCTGGGTCATCTCGGTCATCTGGGTCATCTCGGTCATCTGGGTCATCTCGGTCATCTCAATCATATTCTTACTTGATACAGCTGTCGTGCTGTGACGGTTCCACCTGAAGACGGAAGCTTGTGTTGCCTCCGAAACGTCGTGATTTGTATTTAATTTTACTTTTATTAACTTTAATTTTTTACCTACATGGTGACTTTACCGAAAAAACCAAGAATATGAATCCTTGCAGTCACGAAAGCTTCAAATCTAGCATCTCAATCATCTCGGTCATCTCGGTCATCTGGATCATCTGGGTCATCTCGGTCATCTGGTTCATCTGGGTCATCTCGGTCATCTGGGTCATCTGGGTCATCTGGTTCATCTGGGTCATCTCGGTCATCTCGGTCATCTGGATCATCTGGGTCATCTCGGTCATCTGGTTCATCTGGGTCATCTCGGTCATCTGGTTCATCTGGGTCATCTCGGTCATCTGGGTCATCTGGGTCATCTGGTTCATCTGGGTCATCTCGGTCATCTCGGTCATCTGGTTCATCTGGGTCATCTCGGTCATCTGGGTCATCTGGGTCATCTGGGTCATCTCGGTCAATGTCGGTCATCTGGGTCATCTCGGTCATCTGGGTCATCTCGGTCATCTCGGTCATCTGGGTCATCTGGGTAATCTCGGTCATCTGGCTCATCTGGGTCATCTGGGTCATTTCGGTTCATCTGGGTCATCTGGGTCATTTCGGTCATCTGGGTCATCTCGGTCAATGTCGGTCATCTGGGTCATCTCGGTCATCTGGGTCATCTCGGTCATCTCGGTCATCTGGGTCATCTGGGTAATCTCGGTCATCTGGCTCATCTGGGTCATCTGGGTCATTTCGGTTCATCTGGGTCATCTGGGTCATTTCGGTCATCTGGGTCATCTCGGTCAATGTCGGTCATCTGGGTCATCTCGGTCATCTGGGTCATCTCGGTCATCTCGGTCATCTGGGTCATCTGGGTCATCTCGGTCATCTGGGTCATCTGGGTCATCTGGGTCATTTCGGTTCATCTGGGTCATCTGGGTCATTTCGGTCATCTGGGTCATCTGGGTCATCTGGGTCATTTCGGTTCATCCGGGTCATCTGGGTCATCTGGGTCATTTCGGTTCATCTGGGTCATCTGGGTCATTTCGGTTCATCTGGGTCATCTGGGTCATCTGGGTCATTTCGGTCATCTGGGTCATCTGGGTCATCTGGGTCATCTCAATCATCTGGGTCATCTGGGTCATCTCGGTCATCTGAGTCATCTGGGTCATCTGGGTCATCTCGGTCATCTGGGTCATCTCAGTCATCTGGGTCATCTCAGTCATCTGGGTCATCTCGGTCATCTGGGTCATCTCGGTCATCTCGGTCATCTCGGTCATCTGGGTCATCTCGGTCATTGGTGTTGGACCAGATGACACCCAAAAGGCGTACAACTCAAAAAACACCAATGGAGACTAGGCTCTAAGGAAAGCTGTCTCGGGTGTGGACCAATCAACTTCAAGGACAGTGCATATCATTATCATCATCAGAATTGTTTCTTTTTGTTTCCATTTTGACTACTTGTGTTGTGGTTATTGCAAACATGATGCCTTGTATAAATGTGTCAGTTTTTGTACCAGTTGAAAGGGTAAAAACCTACTACTATATTTTGCCACTGGTAAAGGAGATGTCTCATAGTGTCAAATTTAAAATAGTTTATTTATTGACCGACCCACTCACCACTCACACCGCAACCCACCCACCCACCCACCTGCTCCTACCACCTTCCCCCAATTAGCGCCGCTCGCTCTCCCGACGCTGAAAAGGAGCCAACGCGCTCGCTTAATTACGGGCGGCAGACGCTCGACTACGAGCGATAACAAACAACAAACAACAACAACAAACAACAAACAAGGACGGGCAGGGAATTACATTTTCTGGGCGGAGGGATGGAGGAGGCTCGTGGCGATCGAAAAGTTTGCCGAGTTCGACTCCTGGTCAGGGATGTGATTTGGAGTCTGTGTGTCTCTCTCTCTCTCATCATCATCACGGTGGCTAGGAGATGTTGACTACCTTGCCTGGTACGCAGGAGGGCGTGGGTTCGATCCCGACCCTGACGACGCCTGCTGCTGTATATTTGGAGTTTGCGTCTCTCTCTCTCTCATCATCATCACGGTGGCTAGGAGATGTTGACTACCTCGCCTGGTACACAGGAGGTCGTGGGTTCGATCCCGACCCTGACGATGCCTGCTGCTTTTTTTTTGAAGTCTGTGTGTCTCTCTCTTATCATCATCATCACGGTGGCTAGGAGATGTTGACTACCTCGCCTGGTACACAGGAGGTCGTGGGTTCGATCCCGACCCTGACGATGCCTGCTGCTTTTTTTTTGAAGTCTGTGTGTCTCTCTCTTATCATCATCATCACGGTGGCTAGGAGATGTTGACTACCTCGCCTGGTACACAGGAGGTCGTGGGTTCGATCCCGACCCTGACGACGCCTGCTGCTGTATATTTGGAGTTTGCGTGTCTCTCTCTCATCATCATCATCACGGTGGCTAGGAGATGTTGACTACCTCGCCTGGTACGCAGGAGGTCGTGGGTTCGATCCCGACCCTGACGATGCCTGCTGCTGCTGTAGATTTGGAGTTTGCGTGTCTCTCTCTCTCTCATCATCACGGTGGCTATGAGATGTTGACTACCTCGTCTGGTGTACAGGAGGTCGTGGGTTTGATCCCGACCCTGACGACGCCTGCTGCTGCTGTATATTTGGAGTTTGCGTGTCTCTCTCTCTCTCATTATCATCATCACGGTGGCTAGGAGATGTTGACTACCTCGCCTGGTACGCAGGAGGTCGTGGGTGGAGGGAGGGGAGGGTGGAGGGAGGAGGGGAGGGTGGAGGGAGGAGGGGAGGGTGGAGGGAGGGAGTTTGTATCCGTCAGACCTGGCAGGCGGCCCTCATGAGGGAGAGACATTTCCCGGCGGTTCGAATCCATCGGCCGCCCTCCTACTTTATGCTTTTGTTGTTGTTGTTGTTGTTTTTGTGTTGTTGTTGTTGTTGTCAGCCTGTAAGTTTGTACCGCTGGGCAAAAGGCCTCCCACTGTTGTATTCGCGTCTTAATTGCTTTCGACTTGCGGGGGGAGACACAACACAGACCCACAGATTCATACACAGAGACGCACAGACTCACAGAGACCCACAGAGAAACACAGACTCACACACAGAGACCCACAGACTCACACACAGAGACCCACAGACTCACAAAGACCCCCAGACTCACACAGAGACCCACAGAGACTCACAGAGACACAGAGAGACCCACAGACTCACACACATACACCCACAGAGACTCATAGAGACCCACAGAGACTCACAGAGACCCACAGACTCACACACACAGAGACCCACAGACACCCACACATACACCCACAGACTCACACACAGACACACACAGAGACCCACAAACTCACACACAGAGACCCACAGCCTCACAGAAACCCACAGAGACCCACAGACTGACACACAGAGACCCACAGACACCCACAGACTCACACACAGAGACACCCACAGACACCCACACACACACAGAGACCCACAGAGACTCACATACACCCACAGAGACCCACAGACTCACACACACACACACAGAGACCCACACACACCCACAGAGACCCACAGGCTCACTCACATACACCCACAGACACCCACAGACTCACACACAGACACCCACAGACTCACACACAGACACCCACAGACTCACACACACACCCACACACACCCACAGCCTCACACACACACACACACGTGAAACCCCACACACACACACGCACACCTGTCGAAGTTGACGTCGATGGTGCCCGGGTGCTCGCGGCTGCGCACCAGCACGGGGACGTCGAGCCGCGCCAGCGCCTGCTTGTCCACGGCGCCCGCCCACTCGCCGTAGTGGCGCCGCACCGCCTCGGCTAGAGCCTGCGCCAGCTGCCGCTGAGCCCCGGACACCTCGTCGCCCACGCCGCAGGGCGGCAGGAAGCTGGCGTCGCGCAAGGCCTGAGGAGCACGCGCGGAGAGACGGGGGGAGAGAGATGTACACAGAGAAGTATAGACTTGTACCGGGACTCATAGACTTACACAGAGACCAATAGACTCACACAGAAACCCATAGATTTACACAGAGACCCAGAGGTGTACACAAAGAACCAGAGACTTATACAGAGACCCAGAGATGTACACAGGGAACCATAGACTTATACCGGGATCCAGAGATGTACACAGGGAACCATGGACTTGTACCGGGACTCATAGACTCACACAGGACCCAGAGATGTACACAGGGAAGTATAGACTTGTACCGGGACTCATAGACTCACACAGAGACACAGAGATGTACACAGGGACTCATAGACTTACACAGCACTCATAGACTCACACAGAGACCAATAGATTCACACAGAGACCCATAGACTTACACAGTGACTCATAGACTTATACCGGGACTCATAGACTCACACAGAGACCAATAGATTCACACAGAGACCCATAGACTCACACAGAGACGCATAGATTCACACAGAGACCCAGAGATGTACACAGGGAACCATAGACTTATACCGGGACTCATACACTTACATAGAGACCCATAGACTCACACAGGACCCATAGACTCACAGAGAGACCCATAGACTTACACAGAGACCCAGAGATGTACACAGGGAAGTATAGACTTGTACCGGGACTCATAGACTTACACAGAGACCCATAGACTCACACAGAGACCCATAGATTCACACAGAGACGTATAGACTCAAACAGAGACCCATAGACTCACACAGAGACCCACAGACTCACACAAAGACCCAGAGATGTACACAGGGAACCATAGACTCACACAGAGACCCAGAGATGTACACAGGGAACCATAGACTCACACAGAGACCCAGAGATGTACACAGGGAACCATAGACTTATACCGGGACTCATAGATTTACACAGAGGCCCGTAGACTCACACAGAGACCCAAAGATGTACACAGGGAACCATAGACTTACACAGCACTCATAGACTTACAGGGGACCCATAGACTTACACAGAGACTCACAGACTCACACAGAGACCAGTAGACTCACACAGAGACCCATAGACTCACACAGAGACCCATAGACTCACACAGAGACCCACAGACTCACACAGAGACCAGTAGACTCACACAGAGACCCATAGACTCACACAGAGACCCATAGACTCACACAGAGACCCATAGACTCACACAGAGACCCATAGATTTACACAGCACTCATAGACTTACAGGGGACCCATAGACTCACACAGAGACCCATAGACTCACACAGAGACCCATAGACTCACACAGAGACCCACAGACTCACACAGAGACCCACAGACTCACACAGAGACCCACAGACTCACACAGAGACCCATAGATTCACACAGAGACCCATAGACTCACACAGAGACCCATAGACTCACACAGAGACCCATAGACTCACACAGAGACCCATAGACTCACACAGAGACCCATAGACTCACACAGAGACCCACGGATTCACACAGAGACCCACAGACTCACACAGAGACCCACAGACTCACACAGAGACCCACAGACTCACACAGAGACCCATAGACTCACACAGAGACCCATAGATTCACACAGAGACCCATAAACTCACACAGAGACCCATAGACTCACACAGAGACCCACAGACTCACACACAGACCCACAGACTCACACAAAGACCCATAAACTCACACAGAGACCCATAGACTCACACAGAGACCCATAGACTCACACAGAGACCCATAGACTCACACAGAGACCCATAGATTCACACAGAGACCCATAAACTCACACAGAGACCCATAGACTCACACAGAGACCCACAGACTCACACACAGACCCACAGACTCACACAGAGACCCATAGACTCACACAGAGACCCATAAACTCACACAGAGACCCATAGACTCACACAGAGACCCATAGACTCACACTCGCCGGGACTCTGAAGTTAATTTGCCGGAACCCATCTGTGAGTCTAATCACGCTACAGATTGACGCGACCACGCCATTACAAGTCTCTCCGTAAGAGTGGGTGTTAGTAAGTGTGGGTGTTCGCTCACAACAACGAGCGGAGCGCCGGGTGGCTAAAGCACAGCGAGTTGGTACAGCAGGGGGCACAGGTGGTGCATCAGCCAGTCATCTCGGTCATCTCGGTCAGTCGACCCATGGCACCTGCTGGGTCTGCCCCGTGACCTCCTCCTGCCAGCGGGCGTTCGACACTTCACGTGGTAGCCTCAAGGTGCACGTGGCCTGGCACAAGCGTCGTGGTGACGTCACCGCCACTTAGTGGCGAATGGCGGTTGTTGTTGTGTGTATGTGTGTGTATATATGTGTGTGTGTCTGTGTGTGTGTCTGTGTTGTGTTCGTAAGTGCGGTGTTCATACGTTTTGGTGTTCCTCTGTGCAGTGTTCTAAGTCAGATGTTAGTAAGTCGATGGCTTGCCTGTATTCTCTTTCCCATACGGATACAAAAAGCCCAGTCCATCTTCTTGGTTCTTTCGGTAAAGTCACGTAGAATGGAAATAATAAAATAATAAAAATAAAACATAATAAAATATTATGCAGGGATTCATCTTCTTGGTTCTTTCGGTAAAGTCACGTAGAATGGAAATAATAAAATAATACAAATAAAAGATAATAAAATAATTCTCACGACGTTTCGGCCACAACGCAAGCAGCCGTCCTCAGGTGAAGACCAGGTCTGTCGGGGAGACAGCGTCATTCAGACGGCTGCTTGCGTTGTGGCCGAAACGTCATGAGAATTGTATTGTATTATGTTTTATTTTTATTATTTTATTATTTCCCTTCTACGTGACTTTACCGAAAGAACCAAGAAGATGAATCCCTGCATAATATTTTATTATGTTTTATTTGTATTATTTTATTATTTCCATTCTACGTGACTTTACCGAAAGAACCAAGAAGATGAATCCCTGCGTAATATTTTATGTTTTATTTTTATTATTTTACTATTTCCCTTCTACGTGACTTTACCGAAAGAACCAACAAGATGAATCCCTGCAGTCACGAAAGAAGCTTTACATCGAAATAAAACCCAGTCCATTTGTCATTTGATTCCTCGCACGCAACAACAACAGCAGCAGCCTTCATTCGCCGCTCACGTGGTGCGTGACGTCACCGCGGCGCTTGTGCCAGGCTAGGTGCACTTTGACATCGCTGTGAGTAGCAGCAGCTACGAACACACAAAGACAAAGATCCCCCGTGTAGCCTCTAACAGGCTGTTGGGGCAAGTGCTGTGAGTAGCAGCAGCTATAAACACAGAGACAAAGATCCCCCGTGTAGCCTCTAACAGGCTGTAGGGGCAAGTGCTGTTAGAAGTAGCGAGTAGCAGCAGCTATGAACACAGAGACAAAGATCCCCCGTGTAGCCTCTAACAGGATGTAGGGGCAAGTGCTGTAAGTAGCAGCAGCTACGAACACACAAAGACAAAGATCCCCCGTGTAGCCTCTAACAGACTGTTGGGGCAAGTGCTGTGAGTAGCAGATGGGTGGCCAGCCCTCATGGCGGGCGTGAGCTTGAGTCGAACTCTGGTCTCGTAGCGTCGCCCTCACTGCTGCGCCACCACTCCCCGCGACACGCGCCCTCGCTTTAATTGTCAATCAATTAATCTCTTGAGGACATGAAAGATTATCGAGCGAACGTCATCTCCAAGCCATCGATTTCCACGAACCTTTTACCCCCCCCCGCCACCACCTCTCTCTCTTTCTCTCTCTTCCTCGACCCCCACAACTCCCCTCCACCACCACCACAATGCTACTCCCTCCCTCCTCTGCCTATGCACGAAAGATTCCCCTCCCCCCCTCCCCGTAGCTGGGACCGTCACAGCCAGATTTGCTGTATCAAGTGAGGCAGGGATTCCAAGATTTGCCGTATCAAGTGAAGCAGGGATTCCAAGATTTGCTGTATCAAGTGAGGCAGGGATTCCAACATTTGCTGCACCAAGTGAGGCAGGGATTCCAACATTTGCTGTATCAAGTGAGGCAGGGATTCCAAGATTTGCTGCACCAAGTGAGGCAGGGATTCCAAGATTTGCTGTATCAAGTGAGGCAGGGATTCCAAGATTTGCTGCACCAAGTGAGGCTGGGATTCCAAGATTTGCTGCACCAAGTGAGGCAGGGATTCCAAGATTTGCTGTATCAAGTGAGGCAGGGATTCCAAGATTTGCTGCACCAAGTGAGGCAGGGATTCCAAGATTTGCTGCACCAAGTGAGGCAGGGATTCCAAGATTTTCTGCACCAAGTGAGGCAGGGATTCCAACATTTGCTGTATCAAGTGAGGCAGGGATTCCAAGATTTTCTGCATCAAGTGAGGCAGGGATTCCAAGATTTGCCGTATCAAGTGAGGCAGGGATTCCAAGATTTGCTGCACCAAGTGAGGCAGGGATTCCAAGATTTGCTGCACCAAGTGAGGCAGGGATTCCAAGATTTTCTGCATCAAGTGAGGCAGGGATTCCAAGATTTTCTGCATCAAGTGAGGCAGGGATTCCAAGATTTGCTGCACCAAGTGAGGCAGGGATTCCAAGATTTGCCGTATCAAGTGAGGCAGGGATTCCAAGATTTGCTGCACCAAGTGAGGCAGGGATTCCAAGATTTGCTGCACCAAGTGAGGCTGGGATTCCAAGATTTGCTGCACCAAGTGAGGCAGGGATTCCAAGATTTGCTGCACCAAGTGAGGCAGGGATTCCAAGATTTGCTGCACCAAGTGAGGCAGGGATTCCAAGATTTTCTGCATCAAGTGAGGCAGGGATTCCAAGATTTGCTGCACCAAGTGAGGCAGGGATTCCAAGATTTGCTGCACCAAGTGAGGCAGGGATTCTAAGATTTGCCGTATCAAGTGAGGCAGGGATTCCAAGATTTGCTGCACCAAGTGAGGCAGGGATTCTAAGATTTGCCGTATCAAGTGAGGCAGGGATTCCACTTGATGCAGCAAGTCTGGCTGTGACGGTCCCACCCGATGACGGAGACTTGTGTTGCCTCCCAAACGTCGTGATTTTTATTATTTTATTTTTTATTAATTTTAATTTCATTTTTTTCACCCACGTGACTTTACCGAAAAAACCAACGGCACGAATCCTTGCAGTCACGAAAGCTTCAAATCTAGAGGCAATACAATTTGTTTTAAAAATGCAAAAGTCTCTCTCCCCTCTGGGTCTCCCTTCTCGCTCTCTCCAAGTCAAATTCTATCTCTCCATCTCTCTCGCTGTCTCTCTCTCTATCGCACTCTCACGAGTGAAGTGGGGAGGGAGGAGGCATTACGCCCGTGCCGCTCCGATGGGCACGGCAAAGTTCGCGAGCCTTCCAGCGGCCTCCGTCGATCTGGTGGAGGGGGTGGTAGCAGCGGTGACGTGTGTTTGCACGTGTGTGAGTCGATGGGTGTGTGTGTGAGTCTATGTATGTGTGTGTGTGAGTCTATGGGTGTGTGTGTGTGTGTTTATGGGTGTGTGTGTGTGTGAGTCTGTGTGTGTGTGTGTGTCTATGGGTGTGTATGTCAGTCTGTGGGTGTGTGTATGTGTGAGTCTATGGGTGTCTGTGTGCGAGTCGGTGGGTCTCTGTGTGTGAGTCTGTGGGTCTCTGTGTGTGAGTCTGTGGGTCTCTGTGTGTGAGTCTATGGGTGTGTGTGTATGAGTCTATGGGTGTGTGTGTGTGAGTCTATGGGTATCTGTGTGTCAGTCTATGGATGTGTGCGTGAGTCTATGGGTGTCTGAGTATATGGATGCATATGTGTGTGTCTATGGATCTCTGTGTGAGTCTATGGGTCTCTGTGTGAGTCTATGGGTCTCTGTGTGAGTCTATGGGTCTCTGTATGAGTCTATGGGTGTGTGTGTGAGTCTATGGGTGTCTGAGTATATGGATGCATATGTGTGTGTCTATGGGTCTCTGTGTGAGTCTATGGGTCTCTGTGTCAGTCTATGGGTCTCTGTGTGAGTCTATGGGTCTCTGTATGAGTCTATGGGTGTGTGTGTGAGTCTATGGGTGTCTGAGTATATGGATGCATATGTGTGTGTCTATGGGTCTCTGTGTGAGTCTATGGGTCTCTGTGTGAGTCTATGGGTCTCTGTGTGAGTCTATGGGTCTCTGTATGAGTCTATGGGTGTGTGTGTGAGTCTATGGGTCTATGTATGAGTCTATGGGTGTGTGTGTGAATCTATGGGTCTATGTATGAGTCTATGGATCCCTGCGTGAGTCTATGGGTCTATATCTGAGTCTATGGGTCTCCGTATAAGTCTATGTGTCTCTGCATAAGTCTATGGGTCTCTGTGTGAGTCGACGGATCTCCACCGTACTGCACGGTCAACAGGGAAACGCGCTTCGGCATGCAAATGCCGCCCAGTGTTCACAGGAGGTTTGTGAGCTGGGTGTGCAGCTGGTTAGTTCCCGCACGTGCTCCTCGTTCCCTGAGTTGAACAAGTCACGGCTCCACCACTCAATCTTTGCGCAACATCAAAGGGTTAGAGAGAGAGAGGTCGCAGAGGCGAGCCTGCCTGTGACTCTCCCACTCTCTCTCTCGTGAACAAAGATACCGCCCCCCCCACCACCACCACCGTACCCGTACCCGGCCGCACCAGGGTCGCAAATGGGTACCCGTACCCGTACCCGGCCGGGTACAGGTAGCCGTATCCTACCCGTACCCTACCCGAAATGAGTGACAAACGGTGACTCACCAGTGACTCACGGCCGACCCGTACCCGTACCCTGCCGCACCAGGGTCGCAAACGGCTACCCGTACCCAGCCGGGTACGGGTAGCCGGGTATCGGGTAGGGTACGGGTATCGGGTACCCGGTTGCGACCTCTGCCACCGTGTAGCCTTTAACGGACTGCTGGGGCAAGTGCTGTTCGTAGCGAGAAGCAGCAGCAGCAGCAGTACCTCTGTAGGCAGGAAAATGTGGCAAAGCGAGGCGGTGTGGGTGGGCAGTTCTACCAAACAAAGATCCCCCGTATAGCCTTAACAGACTGTAGGGGCAAGTGCTGGTGGTGGTGGTGGTGGCGGTGACGGCGGTGGTGGTGGTGGTGGTGGCGGTGGTGGCGGTGGTAGCGGCGGTGGTGGTGGCGGTGATGGTGGTGGTGGCGGTGGCAGTGATGGTGGCGGTGATGGTGGCGGTGGCAGTGACGGCGGTGGCGGTGATGGTAGCGGTGATGGTGGCGGTGGTGGTGGTGGTGGCGGTGGTGGCGGTGGTGGCGGTGGCGGTGGTGGCGGTGGTGGTGGCGGTGACGGTGGCGGCGGTGGTGGTGGCGGTGGTGGCGGTGGTGGTGATGGTGGTGGTGGCGGTGGAGGCGGCGGTGACGGTGGCGGTGGTGGAGGCGGCAGGCAGTAAAGTGCATTAGGCTCTGTGATGGGCGGCACGAATCGTCCGCAGCGATTTAGCGTCAGGCCTTCTCATTTCTATTTACCTTCTTATGTTTTGTGTGCGTATGTGTGTGTGTTTGTGTGTGTTTGTGTGTGTGTGTGCGTGTTTGTGTGTGTATTTGTGTGTGTGTGTGCGTGTTTGTGTGTGTATTTGTATGTGTTATGTGTGTGTTTGTGTGTTTGTGTGTGTGTGTTTGTGTGCGTGTTTGTGTGTGTATTTGTGTTTGTCTATATA
This sequence comes from Lampetra fluviatilis, assembly GCF_964198595.1. Classification (NCBI taxonomy): domain Eukaryota; kingdom Metazoa; phylum Chordata; class Hyperoartia; order Petromyzontiformes; family Petromyzontidae; genus Lampetra; species Lampetra fluviatilis. The sequence continues at coordinate 5,837,788 of NC_136341.1, read as the reverse complement.
TATGTGTGTGTGTGTTTGTGTGTGTTTGTGTGTGTATTTGTGTGTGTTTGTGTGTGTGTTTGTATGTGTTTGTCTGTGTGTTTGTCTGTGTGTTTGTGTGTGTCTGTGTGTGTATATGTGTGTATTTGTATGTGTTTGTCTGTGTGTGTGTTTGTGTGTGTGTTTGTGTGTATTTGTGTGTTTGTGTGTGTTTGTGTGTGTGTTTGTGTGTGTGTTTGTGTGTATTTGTATGTGTGTGTGTGTATGTGTGTGTGTTTGTGTGTGTGTGTTTGTGTGTGTCTGTATGGGGAGCGGTAGTGTAGCGGTTAGCGCGCTGCGCTGTGAACCTGGCGACCCGGGTTCGATTCCCGCTCACGGCCAACACCAGTGACGATTATCTGAACCGGTCCTGGGCCTCCCCTAGGTCTACTCAGCCTGAAATGAGTACCTGGTGCGGTGTGTAAACATCGCCATTGGGGAGACAAAGGCGGTCGGGCGTGGTGCTGGCCACCCACCCCCTCGTTCGTGTACCGTTCCGGCCTTCATAGGTGCTCGCTAACAGCACTTGTCCCTACAGTCTGTTAAGGCTATACGGGGGATCTTTATCTTTGTGTGTGTCTGTGTGTGTCTGTGTGTTTGTGTGACAGTGCCTCCGGATCAGCGTTTGGTGTCGGGAGACTGGAGCTGAGCTGGCCACGAGTGAGCGAGCGGCCAAGGGGGAGAGACACAGAGAGGGGTGGGTGGCTTGGTGGGTGGCGGGGTGGGTGGCTGGGTGGGTGGCTGGGTGGGTGGGTGGGTGTCTGAGTGAGTGGCTGGGTGGGTGGGTGGCTGGGTGGCTGAGTGAGTGGGTGGCTGAGTGAGTGGGTGGCTGAGTGAGTGGCTGAGCGAGTGGGTGGCTGGGTGGCTGGGTGGGTGGGTGGGTGGCTGGCTGGGTGGCTGGCTGGGTAAGTGGGTGGGTGGCTGGCTGGCTGGGTAAGTGGGTGGGTGATGGTGGGTGGCTGGCTGGGTGACTGGGTGGGTAAGTGGCCGGGTGGCTGGGTGATGGTGGCTTAGTGTCCGCATCACGAGCACCCCTTTGTGACACTAAAAGTATTTTTTTTGGCGGTGGTGGTGGTAGTGGTGGTAGGGGCTGGCAGTGGTGGTGGTAGGCGTCGTGGTGGTTGTGGTGGCGGTGCTGGTGGTGGTAGTGGTGGTAGTGGTGGTGGTGGTAGTGGTGGTGGTGGTAGTGGTGGTGGTGGACAACCGTGACGCCACCGTCTCACCCCAAGCACTAAAACTCAACCAGTTTGTGTTTCATTGTAGCAGGCAAGTCACCACTGAGCTGTTCTGTAGCTCCTATTTCAGAAGCGACCACTATTACAGAGGCCCTGGTTCCATCCCGGTCCTGATAGCTGTTGTATATTGGAGTTTGTCTCTCACACATACACACGCACGCGCACACTTACACACACGCACACGCACACACACGCACACGCACACACACGCACACTCGCACACACTCACCCACTCACCCACTCACCCACACACTCACCCACTCACCCACCCACACACCCACCCACCCACTCACCCACACACCCACTCACCCACCCACCCACACACCCACCCACTCACCCACCCACCCACTCACCCACCCACCCACCCACTCACCCACCCCACCCACACACTCACCCACTCACCCACCCACACACCCACCCACTCACCCACACACCCACTCACCCACCCACACACCCACCCACTCACCCACACACCCACACACACACCCACACACCCACTCACCCACACACCCACACACTCACCCACACACCCACCCACCCACACACCCACACACCCACCCACCCACACACTCACCCACTCACCCACACACCCACACACTCACCCACCCACCCACTCACCCACCCACACACCCACACACCCACCCACACACTCACCCACTCACCCACACACCCACACACTCACCCACTCACCCACACACCCACTCACCCACCCACCCACTCACCCACCCACCCACTCACCCACCCACCCACCCACCCACCCACCCACTCACCCACCCACCCACACACTCACCCACTCACCCACCCACCCACACACCCACCCACTCACCCACACACCCACTCACCCACACACACACCCACCCACTCACCCACCCACACACCCACCCACTCACCCACACACCCACACACACACCCACACACCCACTCACCCACACACCCACACACTCACCCACACACCCACCCACCCACACACCCACCCACCCACACACTCACCCACTCACCCACACACCCACACACTCACCCACCCACCCACTCACCCACACACCCACCCACCCACACACCCACACACCCACCCACTCACACACTCACCCACTCACCCACACACCCACACACTCACCCACTCACCCACACACCCACTCACCCACCCACTCACCCACCCACCCACCCACTCACCCACCCACACACTCACCCACTCACCCACCCACCCACACACCCACCCACTCACCCACACACCCACTCACCCACACACACACCCACCCACTCACCCACC
>NC_136341.1:5815268-5832768 GCF_964198595.1 Lampetra fluviatilis | reverse complement strand
CCATCTCTTCTCTAGCCCGTGCCTCCTGTACCACATCACTCCGTCTCTTCTCTAGCCCGTGCCTCCTGTACCACATCACTCCATCTCTTCTCTAGCCCGTGCCTCCTGTACCACATCACTCCGTCTCTTCTCTAGCCCGTGCCTCCTGTACCACATCACTCCATCTCTTCTCTAGCCCGTGCCTCCTGTACCACATCACTCCATCTCTTCTCTAGCCCGTGCCTCCTGTACCACATCACTCCATCTCTTCTCTAGCCCGTGCCTCCTGTACCACATCACTCAGTCTCTTCTCTAGCCCGTGCCTCCTGTACCACATCACTCCATCTCTTCTCTAGCCCGTGCCTCCTGTACCACATCACTCAGTCTCTTCTCTAGCCCGTGCCTCCTGTACCACATCACTCCATCTCTTCTCTAGCCCGTGCCGCGCCCGTCTAGCCCCCTCTATACCGCAGCCACCACCAGCAACACAACGGCCACCAACCCACTATGCTAACACCGCCACAACTTACAAAACACGGGGTCAGAGTGTCGAACACACGCAATGTATAGGTTCGTATGTATGTGTGATGTGGTGGTGGTGGTGGTGGTGGCGATTGCTTGCGTTACGATCGAAACGTCGTGATCTACAATTTGTTTTTATCCTACGTGACTTGACCGAAAGAATCAAAGAGGTTAACTTCACGCTTACAAATTTATGCCGAAATAAAAAAAAATCCATGCTCAAAATCAACATTTTTTTCAGCTGCTGCTGCTGCCTTTGACTCCAATTACAATCGTTTGCAACTCACACACACACTGACCCACACATTCACACACACACACACACTGACCCACACATTCACACACACACACACACACTGACCCACACATTCACACACACACACTGACTCACATATTCACACACACACACACTGACCCACACATTCACACACACACACACTGACCCACACATTCACACACACACACACTGACCCACACATTCACACACACACACTGACTCACACATTCACACACACACACTGACCCACACATTCACACACACACACTGACCCACACATTCACACACACACACACACACACTGACCCACACATTCACACACACACACACACACACTGACCCACACATTCACACACACACACTGACTCACATATTCACACACACACACACTGACCCACACATTCACACACACACACACTGACCCACACATTCACACACACACACACTGACTCACATATTCACACACACACACTGACCCACACATTCACACACACACACACTGACCCACACATTCACACACACACACACTGACTCACATATTCACACACACACACACTGACCCACACATTCACACACACACACTGACCCACACATTCACACACACACACACTGACCCACACATTCACACACACACACACTGACCCACACATTCACACACACACACTGACCCACACATTCACACACACACACACACTGACCCACACATTCACACACACACACACTGACCCACACATTCACACACACACACACACTGACCCACACATTCACACACACACACACTGACCCACACATTCACACACACACACACACTGACCCACACATTCACACACACACACACTGACCCACACATTCACACACACACACACACTGACCCACACATTCACACACACACACTGACCCACACATTCACACACACACACACACTGACCCACACATTCACACACACACACTGACCCACACATTCACACACACACACTGACCCACACATTCACACACACACACTGACCCACACATTCACACACACACACACACTGACCCACACATTCACACACACACACACACTGACCCACACATTCACACACACACACACACTGACCCACACATTCACACACACACACACACTGACCCACACATTCACACACACACACTGACCCACACATTCACACACACACACTGACCCACACATTCACACACACACACACACTGACCCACACATTCACACACACACACTGACCCACACATTCACACACACACACACACTGACCCACACATTCACACGCACACACTGACCCACACATTCACACACACACACTGACCCACACATTCACACACACACACTGACCCACACATTCACACACACACACACACTGACCCACACATTCACACACACACACACACTGACCCACACATTCACACACACACACACACTGACCCACACATTCACACACACACACACACTGACCCACACATTCACACACACACACTGACCCACACATTCACACACACACACTGACCCACACATTCACACACACACACACACTGACCCACACATTCACACACACACACTGACCCACACATTCACACACACACACACACTGACCCACACATTCACACACACACACTGACCCACACATTCACACACACACACTGACCCACACATTCACACACACACACTGACCCACACATTCACACACACACACACACACTGACCCACACATTCACACACACACACACACTGACCCACACATTCACACACACACACACACTGACCCACACATTCACACACACACACACACTGACCCACACATTCACACACACACACACACTGACTCACACATTCACACACACACTGACCCACACATTCACACACACACACACTGACCCACACATTCACACACACACTGACCCACACATTCACACACACACACTGACCCACACATTCACACACACACACTGACCCACACATTCACACACACACACTGACCCACACATTCACACACACACACTGACTCACACATTCACACACACACACACACTGACTCACATATTCACACACACACACTGACCCACACATTCACACACACACACTCACCCACACATTCACACACACACACTGACCCACACATTCACACACACACACACTGACTCACATATTCACACACACACACTCACCCACACATTCACACACACACACTCACCCACACATTCACACACACACACTGACCCACACATTCACACACACACACTGACCCACACATTCACACACACACACACACTGACCCACACATTCACACACACACACACACTGACCCACACATTCACACACACACACTGACCCACACATTCACACACACACACTGACCCACACATTCACACACACACACACTGACCCACACATTCACACACACACACTGACCCACACATTCACACACACACACACTGACCCACACATTCACACACACACACTGACCCACACATTCACACACACACACACACTGACCCACACATTCACACACACACACTGACCCACACATTCACACACACACACACACTGACCCACACATTCACACACACACACTGACCCACACATTCACACACACACACACACTGACCCACACATTCACACACACACACACACTGACTCACATATTCACACACACACACACACTGACTCACATATTCACACACACACACACACTGACTCACATATTCACACACACACACACTGACTCACATATTCACACACACACACTGACCCACACATTCACACACACACACACTGACTCACATATTCACACACACACACTCACCCACACATTCACACACACACGCACACACTCCAGCCCCTCCCCACCCTCCCCTCCTCACCCCACCCCTCCCCACCCTCCCCCTCCCCACCCTCCCCTCCCCACTCTCTCCACCCAGCCCCTCCCTCCCTCCCCACCCAGCCCCTCCCTCCCCACCCAGCCCCTCCACACCCTCCCCTCCCCACCCTACCCAGCCCCTCCCTCTCCACCCAGCCCCTCCCCACCCTCCCCTCTCCACCCAGCCCCTCCCCACCCTGCCCACCCAGCCCCTCCCCACCCTCCCCTCTCCACCCAGCCCCTCCCTCCCCACCCAGCCCCTCCCCACCCAGCCCCTCCCTCCCCACCCTCCCCTCTCCACCCAGCCCCTCCCCACCCAGCCCCTCCCTCCCCACCCTCCCCTCTCCACCCAGCCCCATCCCTCCCATTTTTGAATGCACATGGGGGGGGGGGGGGCACGGTGAACGAGCGGGCAGACGGAGAGGTAAACTCATCACGGAGCTGTTAGGTGCATCAGCCTTGACGGAGGAGGAATGTGATCGGAGGGCAACCCCAGAGGAGGTTTGCTTCCGGACACGCGCACGCAGAAGGGCGAAGATCCACCCCATCCCCTGTGCCGGCCTTCATCGCGGCACCGATGAAGGCCGGCGAAGACAAAGATCCCCCGTGTAGCCTCTAACAGACTGTTGGGGCAAGTGCTGTTAGTAGTAGCGAGTATCAGCAGCACCTATTAAGGTAGACACACAGACAAAGATCCCCCGTGTAGCCTCTAACAGAGTGTCGGGGCAAGTGCTGTGAGTAGTAGCGAGTAGCAGCCGCACCTGTGAAGGTAGACACAGACAAAGATCCCCCGTGTAGCCTCAACAGACTGTTGGGGCAAGTGCTGTTAGCGAGCAGCTATGAAGGCCGACACGGCACACGAGGGGGTGGGTGGCCAACACCACGCCCGGCCGCCTTTGTCTCCCCAGTGGCGATGTTTTTACGCACCGCGCCACATACTCATTTGAGGCTGAGTCGACCTAGGAGAGGCACCAGGACCGGTTCAGATAATCGTTAGTAATGTTGGCCGTGAGCGGGAATCGAACTCGGCTGGATACACTACTGCTCCCCACACACTCACTCATTCACACACTCAGACACACTCACACACTCACACAGTCACTCAGACACACTCTCACTCATACACACACTCAGACACACTCGCTCACTCACACACTCACACAGTCACTCATACACACACTCACTCATTCACACACTCACACACTCACTCATTCACACACTCAGACACACTCACTCACTCACACAGTCACTCAGACACACTCTCACTCATACACACACTCAGACACACTCACTCACTCACACACTCACACAGTCACTCATACACACACTCACTCATACACACACTCACTCACACACTCACTCACTCACACAGTCACTCAGACACACTCTCACTCATACACACACTCAGACACACTCACTCACTCACACACTCACACAGTCACTCATACACACACTCACTCATTCACACACTCACTCACACACTCACTAATTCACACACTCAGACACACTCACTCACAGTCACTCACACATTCACTCACTCACCCACTCACTCAGACACCACCACCACGGTTAGAGACTGGGTGAGGTAATTCGAGTCTGCTCACCCTCACACACTCACTCAGACACTCACTCAGACACACTCACTCACTCACATACTCACTCACACACTCACTCACTCACACACTCACTCAGACACACTCACTCAGACACACTCACTCACTCAGACACTCACTCACTCACACACTCACTCACACACTAACTCACACACTCACTCGCTCACACACTCACTCACACACACTCACTCACACTCTCACTCACTCAGACACACTTACGCTCATTCACTCACTCAGACACACTCACACTCACTCACCCACTCAGTCAAACACTCACTTACTCACTCACTCACACACTCACCCACTCACTCAGACACCACCACCACCACGGTTAGAGACTGGGTGAGGTAATTCGAGTCTGCTCACCCTCAACCCCATCAAGCACAGCCGCTGACGGCCTCCTATCGCCCAGAACAAATTCTCCAGCCGCGTGTCAAACCCATTGTCTCGGCGCGCAGGCAAAGGTCCCCCGGGTAGCCTTTAACGGGCCTGTTGGGAGGGCAAGTGCTCTGAGTAGTAGCAAGTAGCAGCAGCACCGAAAAAGACAAAGGTCCCCCGTGTAGCCTCTAACAGAGTGTTGGGGCAAGTGCTGTTAGCGAGTAGCAGCACCTATGAAAGCTACCGGCACTGTGGCACACGAGGGGGTGGGTGGCCAGCACCACGCCCGGCCGCCTTTGTCTCCCTAGATTGTATGATCTCCTCCACACACAAAAAGACAAAGATCCCCCGTATAGCCTTAGCAGACTGTTGGGGCAAGTGATGTTAGCGAGCATCCACACACACACGTTCACACACACCCACACACACATCCACACACACACGCACCCACACACACTCACGTCCACACACACTCACGTCCACACACACACATTCACACACACGTCCACACACACCCACGAACCCACACACGCACCCACACAAGCACACACACGCACCCACACAAGCACACACACACACCCCCCACACACACACCCCCACGCACACACACACATCCCCACACACACACCCACACACATATACCCCCCCCCACACCCCCACACACACCCCTCACACACAAACGCCCCCACACACACACACCCCCCCATACCCCCCCACACACCCCCCCACACCCCCACCCACACACCACCCCCACCCACACGCTCCCACAGGCGCGCGTCCGGGACTTGTCAAGAGGCTGTGGCTGAGACGACATCCATGCACCACGTCTGCTTTACCCATCACGGTGATAATAAAATAAAATAATAATCATCACCACCACCACCGCCGCCATCATCATCATCAGGCAGACGTGGCTACAGAGAGGTTGCTCTCTCGTTCCCAGAAGAAAAAAACGTTCCCTATACTCTGCACTGCCATCGTGCCGCTGTGTGTGAGACGAGAGCTTTAGAGCTAATCGGATTTATCCTCGGGAACAAATCAACATTCTGATGTTGATACTGGGCGATACAGACCCACAGGCTCACACAGAGACCCACAGGCTCACACAAAGACCCATAGACTCACACACAGAGACCCATAGACTCACACAGAGACCCACAGACTCACACAAAGACCCATAGACTCACACAGAGACCCATAGACTCACACACAGAGACCCATAGACTCACACAGAGACCCACAGACTCACACAAAGACCCATAGACTCACACAGAGACCCATAGACTCACACACAGACACCCATAGACTCACACACAGAGACCCACAGACTCACACAAAGACCCATAGACTCACACACAGAGACCCATAGACTCACACACAGAGACCCACAGACTCACACAAAGAGACCCATAGACTCACACAGAGACCCACAGACTCACACACAGAGACCCACAGACTCACACAAAGAGACCCATAGACTCACACAGAGACCCACAGACTCACACAGAGACCCAGAGACTCAGACAGAGACACAGAGACTCACACAGACACCCATAGACTCACACAAAGACCAAAAGAATCACACAGTGGCACAACTTCTCAAAGACACCCATAGGCTCGCACATAGACCCATAGACTCATACAGACATCCATAGACTCACACAGAGACCCATAGACTCATACAGAGACCCAAAGTCACGCAGAGATCCACAGACTCACACAGAGACCCTACAGACTGGCACTGAGACCCACAGCGTCACACAGAGACCCACAGACTCACACAGAGACCCACAGGCTCACACAGAGACCCACAGGCTCACACAAAGACCCATAGACTCACACACAGAGACCCATAGACTCACACAGAGACCCACAGACTCACACAAAGACCCATAGACTCACACAGAGACCCATAGACTCACACACAGAGACCCATAGACTCACACAGAGACCCACAGACTCACACAAAGACCCATAGACTCACACAGAGACCCATAGACTCACACACAGACACCCATAGACTCACACACAGAGACCCACAGACTCACACAAAGACCCATAGACTCACACACAGAGACCCATAGACTCACACACAGAGACCCACAGACTCACACAAAGAGACCCATAGACTCACACAGAGACCCACAGACTCACACACAGAGACCCACAGACTCACACAAAGAGACCCATAGACTCACACAGAGACCCACAGACTCACACAGAGACCCAGAGACTCAGACAGAGACACAGAGACTCACACAGACACCCATAGACTCACACAAAGACCAAAAGAATCACACAGTGGCACAACTTCTCAAAGACACCCATAGGCTCGCACATAGACCCATAGACTCATACAGACATCCATAGACTCACACAGAGACCCATAGACTCATACAGAGACCCAAAGTCACGCAGAGATCCACAGACTCACACAGAGACCCTACAGACTGGCACTGAGACCCACAGCGTCACACAGAGACCCATAGACTCACACAGAGACACAAAGTCTCACAGAGACCCATAGACTCACACAGAGATCCACAGACTCACACATAGACCCATAGACTCACACAGAGACCCACAGACTCACACGGAGACCCACAGCGTCACACAGAGGCCCATAGAGTCACGCAGATTGAAAACGCATTTCTTTAAAATAGCTTTGTGTGTGTTAGCTTGTTGCGATACACACACAAAGACAAAGATCGCCCGCATAGCCTTGACAAACTGTTGGGGCAAGTGCTGTGAGCGAGTAGCACCCGTGAAGGTCGGCACGGCACGCGACGGGGTGGGCGGTGAGCCCCCACGCCCGGCCGTCTTTGTCTCCCCATTGGTGAGTGGACCTGGGACCTTGACCGGTACCAGAGAATCGTCACCGGGGGTGCCGACCGTGAGCGGGAATCGAACTCGGGGACCCCGCGGGGTTTCGTGGCACGGCGCAACGCAGCGACACCAACACGCACTGCACACGCAGCACGACCACCACGACCACCACCACCACCATCATCACCACCACCACGACCACCACCACGACCACCACCACCACGACCACCACGACCACCACCACCACGACCACCACCACCATGACCACCACCGCGACCACCACCACGACCACCACCACGACCACCACGACCACCACCACGACCACCATCACCACTACCACGACCACCACCACGACCACCATCACCACGACCACCACCACCATCACCACGACCACCACCATCACCACGACCACCATCACGACTACCACCACGACGACCACCACCACGACCACCACCACCACCACGACCACCACCACGACCACCACCACCACGACCACCACCACGACCACAACCACCACGACCACCACCACCACGACCACCACCGCGACCACCACCACCACGACCACCACCGCGACCACCATCACCACGACCACCACCACCACAACCATCACGACCACCACCACCTCTCATCCCACCGTCTCCCACCTCCACCCCTCTCTCCACTTCGTCAAGCTGCTTATCATTTGTGATGGCCAACAGGGAAAAGCGACACATCAACTCGTGGCGGGGAGGGGTGGGGGGGTCCCATACCTAGAAAAATAAAAACAAAAACAGCTTAACCCAGCTTAGCAGCAGCAGCATCCTGCTAATCGCTGCGCCACCGCTCTCCGCATATTTTCCATGCGAAGACTTTACCGGGCGAACTGTTTCGCCTTGAGGGGGGGGGGGGGGGGGAGGAGGGTGGGGGCATTGAGTTTTTAAATCCTTTATATTAAGTTCGCTTGCTTGCTTGCTTGCGACCGTGCAAATCTTTCGGTCGTTTTTTAACCCACTTCCCGTGATCCAATCGAGCTGACATTTTGCACACAGACTCGTTGTGCGTGACAATTAATTTTCGTGAAATAAAAATTCCCAAATTTTACACTGTTTAGGGAAAAATAATTACAAATGTAATTACCAATTGCTTAATGGTGGCAGACAATCATCTGACCCATAGGTGGCAGCCATCTCAAGCCAGAGGACGAGAGGACTCTAGCCGCCCCGATGTCACGCATATAAAGGATTTACAGTGAAAAACTTTGTTTTTACGGGTTAATTTTTTGTCAAGTCCCCCGCCAGCCGTCTTGCGTTAGCTGGGAACGTTACCAGAACGCCAACATCACGGGGAGCATTTGTCTCAGTTTGCGGTGTCTCTCTCTCTCTCGCTGTCTCATTGCGGCCGCCATTCTCAGTGGAAACAAACGTACAAGTCTCCCCCGTAGCCAAACGCTGCGGTGACCTCCAGTGGAGGTTGGCACACTGCACGTTGCCATCGGCTGTGTGGCTCAGCCGAATCTCTTGCCGGGGGTAACAGACTTGTGCATTTCCTGCGGTGCCAGGAAGGATCTGCCCCACCGGTACCTACTCTGCCAGCGGCTCAAACCAATGTTCCGCCCCCATTGGAACCAATGGTGTAAATGCTTTACCCCGAGCTCTCATACTCTGATGGTGCATTGTCTTTGAGTTGTGCGCGCCTTTTGGCGTCATCTGGTCCAACACCAAGTGAGACTAGGCTCTAAGGAAAGCTGTCACGGGTGTGGACCAATCAACTTCAAGGACAGTGCATACATTATAAGAGTTGTGTTTATTGTTTGCATTATGGCTGCAGGTATTGTGGTCTATGCAAACATGACTCCTTGTAAAAAAAGGTGTCAGTTTTGTTGCTAGATAGAAGGGTAAAAAACTAATTATCAATGTTCTGCCTTTTGGGGGACATCTTCAGGAAACTGGGGGTGCCCTTCTACCACATCAGCAGCTTCGTATATGGGGTGGTGCCTTACCTGGCTAACAAGCGCCATGACTTCGCCAACTTCGCCTGTGCTCAGGCGAAGATGGCGGTGTTACAGAATGAGGGAAAATATGCTGGAAGGTGACACTGACGGCTGCTCTGTGGAGCTTCCAGTGTTAAGAGGCCTGCTCAAGGCGCGGCTCCGGCTGATACACTACACTATACACTACACTATACACTACACTATACACTACACTATACACTACTATACACGACACTATACACTACACGATACACTATACACTACACTATACACTACACTACACACTACACTACACTACACACTATACACTACACGATACACTACACGATACACTATACACTACATTATACACTACACTACACTATACACTACACTATACACTCCACTATACACTACACGATACACTATACACTACACTACACACTACACTATGTACTACACGATACACTCCACTATACACTACACTATACACTACACTATACACTACACTATACACTACACTATACACTACACTATACACTACACTATACACTACAACACCCTGGTCTCAAGTCTCCCTCCATGCCGTGGCTTCGACGCTGGCCGCTGGCTGGGCTACTTTAAACCGCGTGGCCGTCACCCACGCGGCACGCTCGTTAGGCGAACGAAATCGAATCAATCGTTCAGTCAGCACGACAATCAATCGGTGGGGGGGAGGGGGGAGTAGACGGGGGAGTCTGTTAAAAAAAGAAAAATCAACGCAAAGAAGGAGATGCCTCATTGAGTGACTCGTTTCTAAGGGCGAGCGGGGAGGGGAAATCGACGCCGATATGGGGGGAGGAGGAGAGGGGTGGGTGGGGAGGGGAGGGGTGGTGGGTGGGGTGGTGGGTGGGGTGGTGGGGTGGTGTGTGGGGAGAGGGTGGGTTGGGGTGGTGTGTGGGGTGGTGTGTGGGGAGAGGGTGGGTTGGGTGGTGTGTGGGGTGTTGGGTGGGGTGGTGGGGTGCTGTGGGTGGGGAGGGGGTGGGTGGGGAGGGGAGGGGATGGATGGTGGGTGGGGTGGTGGGGTGGTGGGTGGGGAGGGGGTGGTGTGGGGAGGTGGGTGGGGTGGTGGTGTGGGTGGGGTGGTGGGTGGGGTGGATGGGGTGGTGTGGGGAGGTGGGTGGGTGGGTGGGTGGGGTGGTGTGGGGAGGTGGGTGGGTGGGTGGGTGGGTGGGTGGGGTGGTGTGTGGGGTGGTGGGGTGGTGTGGGGAGGTGGGTGGGTGGGTGGAGTGGTGTGTGGGGTGGATGGGGTGGTGTGGGGAGGTGGGTGGGTGGGTGGGGTGGTGCGTGGGGTGGTGGGGTGCTGTGGGTGGGGAGAGGGTGGGTTGGGTGGTGTGGGGAGGTGGGTGGGGTGGTGGGGTGGTGTTTGGGGTGCTGTAGGTGAGGTGGTGGGGTGCTGTGGGTGGGGAGGGGGTGGGGAGGGGGTGGGTGGGGTGTGGAGAGGTGGGTGGGGTGGTTGGTGTGGTGGATGGGGTGCTGTGGGTGAGGTGGTGGGATTCTGTGGGTGGGGAGGGGTGGTGGGTGGGGTGGTGGGGTGGTGTGGGTGGGGTGGTCGGGTGGGTGGTGGGTGGGGTGGTTGGTGTGGTGGATGGGGTGCTGTGGGTGAGGTGGTGGGATTCTGTGGGTGGGGAGGGGTGGTGGGTGGGGTGGTGGGGTGGTGTGGGTGGGGTGGTCGGGTGGGTGGTGGGTGGGGTGGTGGGTGGGGTGGGTGGGGTGGGTGGTGTGGGGAGGGGGTGGGTGGGTGTGGGGAGGGGGTGGGTGGGGTGTGGGGAGGTGGGTGGGGTGGGTGGTGTGGGGAGGTAGTCAACATCTCCTAGCCACCGTGGTGATGATGATGAGAGAGAGACGCAGACTCCAAATCTACAGCAGCAGGCATCAAGGTTGGGATCTAACCCACGACCTCCTGCACACCAGGCGAGGTAGTTAACATCTTTCATAATCAACGATTTTTGGGTTTAGATCGCGTTATTTATAAATGTGTCGTAACCCTCCACCACCCGACATGGCCAATCAGTAAAAAAAAGTGTCACGTTGACAAAAGACAAAATCGTTCACTGCTTTAGCCCACCGGTGTGTTGAAGCGTGGAACCACAACATTTACAATTTGAGTAGTACGACGTTTCGCTGGTAATTGCATCCAGCATCATCGGGCAATTCGCCAGAATGGTGAGGCTCTGCTGTGTCTCCCGTTCTTATATAGAGCAGCAGCAGGGTGACGTCATCATTAACTCATTAACTCATCAGGTGCAAAGATTTGAGGGGGGGGGTTATTGTAATTATATACTTGATTAGTAATAAGGCTATTGTTACGATGCGAGTTGTAGATTAGTAATCATTTGGAATGTGTTCTATTGTGATTATGCTACATTAATAATCAGTTAGTGCTTGTCTCCCTTATAAGGAATTGTAATGCATCTTATTTAATAATACGCTTCCAGGCCGCACTAAGCCTGTAGCTGTCTGAGCGATTAAAGTTATTTCTGTTTCTCTCAATCTCAATGGATTCTCTAATTAGTCTTTGCCAGTAGTAACTAGTTTTACACAACACTTCAACGTTGTCAAAATCAATTGAGTGTCCCTGTTGGCAAGCATGTTCTGCCACTGCCGACAGTTGTGTTTGCGATAGTTTAATATTTCTCTGGTGTTCTTTAAACTAGTTAACATCTCCTAGCCACCGTGATGATGATGATGAGAGAGACACGCAAACTGCAAATATACAATCTTGAATTGAAGCTTTCGTGACTGCAGGAATCCATACTCTTTGGTTCTTTCGGTAAAGGCACGTGGGTAGAAAATAAAATAACAGCAGCGGGCGTCAGGGTCGGGATCGAACCCACGACCTCCTGCGTACCAGGCGAGGTAGTCAACATCTCCTAGCCACCGGGGGTCACCACTTCATTGATTGATTGATTGAATTTCTGCGCCAGGCGATGGAACGGGTTCATGCATAGATTGACTAAGAGAGAGAGACAGGGAGAGAAATTGACAGAGAGAGATATTGACAGAGAGAGATATTGACAGAGAGAGATGGACTGGCACACACACAGAGATAAAATGACAGACAGAAAGATGGACTCGGAGAGAGATGGATTGACGGACAGGGAGAGATTGACACAGAGAGACGGATAGAGATGGACTGACACACACAGAGAGAGATACAATGGCATACAGAGAGATGGACTTAGAGAGAGAGATGGATTGACAGAGAGGGAGAGATAAACACATTGCCCTGCGGAGGGAGCTGGTAGGAACGTCGGGTTGCTCGGTCAATGGCCTGCAGGGTCAACGGCGGCGTGGTGTATTCCGCAAATATGCCCGACTGTGAGGGCGGGCACAAGCCGGCGTGAGTAGGTGAAACGTTGAGTTTTATAAGGGCACCACGGGGTGACCAGCCCCTCCCCACCCAGCCCCACCCTCCCCACCCAGCCCCTCCCCACCCTTCCCTCCCCACCCAGCCCCTCCCCACCCTCCCCACCCAGCCCCACCCTCCCCTCCCCACCCAACCCCTCCCCACCCTCCCCACCCAGCCCAGCCCCACCCTCCCCTCCCCACCCAACCCCTCCCCACCCTCCCCACCCAGCCCAGCCCCACCCTCCCCTCCCTCTCCACCCCACCCAGCCCCACCCCTCCCATTTTATGGATGCACGACGGATGGACACGATAATCCCCTGTGGGCTGGTGTAACCAGGAGGTTACTACCGGTAAATAACAAAGAGACTGACTTAGAGAAAAATAGATTGACAGACAGAGAGAGAAATCAAACGAACAGAGAGAGAGAGAGAGATGGACTGACAGACAGAGATAAATTAACAGAGAGAGAGAGAGATGGACTTGGAGAGAGACATGGTTGAACACCCTGAGGGAGATGGATTTGCGGAGACAGACCGATGCATTGAAAGAAACAATTGGGAGGTGGATTTCAAGAGATACAGCGACGCATTTACAAAGCGAGATGGATCGATTGGCAGCCATATGGCTTGACAGATAGATTCACAGAGATATCCACTGACAGAGTGATGGATTTACAGATACGGATTGATAGAAATATCGATTGATCGAGAGATGACGGACAGAGTGATGGATTGACAGATGCGGATTGATAGGAATATCGATTCATTGAGAGATGACTGACAGAGTGATGGATTGACAGATACGGATTGATAGGAATATCGATTGATCGAGAGATGACGGACAGAGTGATGGATTGACAGATGCGGATTGATAGGAATATCGATTGATCGAGAGATGACGGACAGAGTGATGGATTGACAGATACGGATTGATAGGAATATCGATTGATCGAGAGATGACGGACAGAGTGATGGATTGACAGTTGCGGATTGATAGGAATATCGATTCATTGAGAGATGACTGACAGAGTGATGGATTGACAGATACGGATTGATAGGAATATCGATTGATCGAGAGATGACGGACAGAGTGATGGATTGACAGATGCGGATTGATAGGAATATCGATTCATTGAGATGACTGATAGAGTGATGGATTGACAGATACGGATTGATAGGAATATCGATTGATCGAGAGATGACGGACAGAGTGATGGATTGACAGATGCGGATTGATAGAAATATCGATTGATCGAGAGATGACGGACAGAGTGATGGATTGACAGATGCGGATTGATAGGAATATCGATTCATTGAGAGATGACTGACAGAGTGATGGATTGACAGATACGGATTGATAGGAATATCGATTGATCGAGAGATGACGGACAGAGTGATGGATTGACAGATGCGGATTGATAGGAATATCGATTGATCGAGAGATGACGGACAGAGTGATGGATTGACAGATACGGATTGATAGGAATATCGATTGATCGAGAGATGACGGACAGAGTGATGGATTGACAGTTGCGGATTGATAGGAATATCGATTCATTGAGAGATGACTGACAGAGTGATGGATTGACAGATACGGATTGATAGGAATATCGATTGATCGAGAGATGACGGACAGAGTGATGGATTGACAGATGCGGATTGATAGGAATATCGATTCATTGAGATGACTGATAGAGTGATGGATTGACAGATACGGATTGATAGGAATATCGATTCATTGAGAGATGACGGACAGAGTGACGGATTGACAGATACGGATTGATAGGAATATCGATTCATTGAGAGATGACGGACAGAGTGACGGATTGACAGATACGGATTGATAGGAATATCGATGGATCGAGAGATGACTGACAGAGTGATGGATTGACAGCCAGATTGATTCATTGATTGACAGATTTGGATCGATTGACAGGGATATGGATTGATTAATTGATTGACTATATAAGAACGGGAGACAGAGCAGAGCCTCACCGTTCTGGCGAATTGCCCGATGATGCTGGATGCAATTACCAGCGAAACGTCGTACTCAAAAAAAATTGTAAATGTTGTGGTTTCACTCTTCAACACACCGGTGGGCTAAAGTAGTGAACGATTTTGTCTTTTGTCAACGTGACACTTTTTTTAATCCTTTATATTAAGTTCACTTGCTTGCGCGCTTACGACCGTGCAAATATTTCGGTCGTTTTTTAACCCACTTCCCGTGATCCAATCGAGCTGACATTTTGCACACAGACTCGTTGTGCGTGACAATTAATTTTCGTGAAAAAAGGATTTCCTAAATTTTCCACTTTTTAGGAATTTTTTTTTTTATATTTAATTTAAAATACCATTGTGATAAAAATGAAACTCTTACTCAAGAAAAACAGAAATGAATAATAAAATAAAACCGATGCCACGCATATAAAGGATTTATAGTGAAAAACTTAGTTTTTACGGGTTAATTTTTTTACTGATTGGCCGTGTCGGGTGGTGGAGGGTTACGACACATTTATAAATAACGCATCTAAACCCAAAAACGTTGATTATGAATGATTGACGTAGCCAACCCTAGCTAAGAATCGGAGGCGCGGGGGCGGGAGGACATTAAACTAAACGACAGTAGCAAGCGGGTCTGAGGAAATGAGCTTACCAATCGAGGCGATGGGTTATTTGTAAGCCGCGTAGCTCCCAGCGGGCTCTCCAAACATACGGAAGGGCGAGAGAGCGTTCCAGACGGCCGCAGGAGAGGCGGCGGCCGTCTGAAAGCGCCGCGCGGCAACGGAGACGCCGGTGACCTCCGCCTTTGTTGGATGGCCAGCCCAAAATTGTAGTGTATAGTGTAGTGTATAGTTTAGTGTATAGTGTAGTGTATAGTGTAGTGTATAGTGTAGTGTATAGTAATGTATAGTGTAGTGTATAGTGTAGTGTATAGTGTAGTGCATAGTAGTGTATAGTGTAGTGCATAGTAGTGTATAGTGTAGTGTATAGTAGTGTTTAGTGTAGTGTATAGTAGTGTATAGTGTAGTGTATAGTAGTGTATAGTGTAGTGTATAGTGTAGTGTATAGTTTAGTGTATAGTGTAGTGTATAGTAGTGTATATTGTAGTGTATAGTAGTGTATAGTGTAGTGTATAGTACTGTATAGTGTAGTGTATAGTGTAGTGTATAGTTTAGTGTATAGTGTAGTGTATAGTAGTGTATATTGTAGTGTATAGTGTAGTGTATAGTTTAGTGTATAGTAGTGTATAGTGTAGAGTGTGTAGTGTATAGTGTAGTGTATAGTGTAGTGTATAGTAGTGTGTAGTGTAGTGTATAGTGTAGTGTATAGTGTAGTGTATAGTGTAGTGTATAGTAGTGTATAGTGTAGTGTGTAGTGTATAGTGTAGTGTATAGTAGTGCATAGTGTAGTGTATAGTGTAGTAGTGTATAGTGTAGTGTATAGTGTGTAGTGTAGTGTAGTGTGTAGTGTAGTGTAGTGCATAGTGTAGTGTACAGTGCAGTGTATAGTGTAGTGTATAGTGTAGTGGTATAGTGTCGTGTATAGTATGGTATGTAGTGTAGGTAGTGTATAGGTGTATAGTGTAGTGTATAGTGTAGTGTATAGGTAAGAGAAGTGTATCGTAGAGAAGTGTTATAGTGTAGTGTATAGTGCAGTTGTATAGTGTAGTAGTGTATAGTATGGTATATTGCAATGTATAGTGT
>NC_136341.1:5743292-5815068 GCF_964198595.1 Lampetra fluviatilis | reverse complement strand
GGTGACGAGGAAGGACTCGCGGACTCGCACCGGAGACTCGCACGCCGCCATCATGACGAGGCGCTGGGGCGCTCCAGCTTCACACTCGGGAGCCTGGGGGGGGGGGGGGCGGGGGGGGGGGGCGGGGGGGGAGGGAGGGGGGGGGGGAGTTTGGGGGGCGGCACAGAAAGTTCCAAGATTGATGAGGAAACGACGGATCCAAGGGATGAAGGATCTGGAGGGGGGGTGGGGGGCGAGGGATTTGGGGGGGGGGGTGGGGGCAGACACACACACAGACACAAAGATCCCCCGTATAGCCTTAACAGACTGTAGGGGCAAGTGCTGTTAGCGAGCACCTATGAAGGCCGGAACGGTACACGAGGGGGTGGGTGGCCAGCACCACGCCCGGCCGCCTTTGTCTCCCCAGTGGCGATGATTTACACACCGACCTAGGGGAGGCCCAGGACCGGTTCAGATAATCGTCACTGGTGTGCGGAATCGAACCCTGGTCGCCAGGTTCGTAGTGCAGCGCGCTAACCACTACACAGACACACAGACTCGCACACAGACACTCAGAGATCCACACAGGCAGAGCTGTGATTGGCTACCCCCCCACACCCCACCCCTCTCCCCATCCCCCTCCCCCCACGCCCCTCCCCCCACGCCCCTCCCCCCCACACCCCTCCCCCCCACACCCCCTCCCCCCCACACCCCCCTCCCCACACTCCCCCCTCTCGCCCCGCCTCTCCCCCCACACCCCACCCTCCCCCAAGCCCCGCCCCCCCCCACCCTCCCTCTCCCCTCTCCCCCCACCCTCTCCCCTCTCCCCCCACCCTCTCCCCTCCCCCCACGCCCCCCTCCCCCCCTCCCTCCCCCCCCACCCCTCCCCCCCCGCCCCTAGCCCCCCCCCCTGACCGGTAGTGGGTGTACACGGAGTGTGGGATGGGAAAGGCCGGAGAGGTCCAGTGGAGAGTCACCAGCAGAGGCACCTCCACCCCCTGTGGGGGGTCAACGGGGGGGTCACAGAAGGGGGGGGTCACAGAAGGGGGGGTCACGAGGGGGTCACGGGGGGGGGGGGGGGGGGCACAGGGGTCACGGGGGGTCCACGGGGGGGGTCACGAGGAGGGGGTCACGGGGGTTACGGTGGGGGGGGGGGGGGTCACAGAGGTCACGGGGGGGTCACAGGGGGGGTCACAGGGGGGGTCACAGGAGGGGGGTCACAGGGGGAGTCACGGGGGTGTCACCGGGGTCACGGGAGTTCAAGGCCGTAGCCATGGAGTCAACATTGGGGGGGGCACCAAATTTTTCAGGGGGGTCCCCCCCCCCCAGAAAAAAAAATATATAAATTAGAAAACGAATTTCCTGCCTAAAATATTAAACAATTCACTAGACATTACACTAATGTCTAATAGTGTATATTGTGATAATTGTTTTTTTACCCTTCTACTGGCAACAAAAACTGACATCTTTTTTCACAAGGAGTCATGTTTGCATAGACCACAATACCTGCAGTCATAATGCAAACAAAAACATAACTCTGATAATGTATGCACTGTCCTTGAAGTTGATTGGTCCACACCCGAGACAGCTTTCCTTAGAGCCTAGTCTCACATTGTCCTTGAAGTTGATTGGTCCACACCCGAGACAGCTTTCCTTAGAGCCTAGTCTCACATGGTGTTGGACCAGATGACGCCAAAAGAGGCGCACAACTCAAAGACAATGCCGAGCTCTCATACTCTGATGGTGCATTGTCTTTGAGTGTGCGCCTTTTGGCGTCATCTCTCGCCTGGCCCCGTCACCCGTGGTGGTGGTGGTGGTGGTGTGTGAGTGTGTGTGTGTGAGTGTGTGTGTGTGAGTGTGTGTGCGTGAGTGTGTGCGTGAGTGTGTGTGTGTGTGCGTGAGTGTGTATGTGCGTGAGTGTGTATGTGTGTGTGTGAGTGTGCGTGTGTGAGTGTGTGTGTGTGCGTGAGCGTGTGTGTGTGCGTGCGTGAGTGTGTGAGTGTGTGTGCGTGAGTGTGTGTGTGTGTATGGGCAAAGTCCCATCAGTGAGCTCCTCCGGCAGGCAAGGCTGCGTTGGCTGGGTCATGTAGCCCCGCATGCCCAGCCACCGCATGCCTAAACAGCTTTTGTTCGGCCGGATCGAGGGGGCTAAACGGGCGCGGCACGGGCTAGAGAAGAGATGGAGTGATGTGGTACAGGAGGACGTGGAGCTGAGTGGACTTGCCGATGACTGGTACCAGCGGTGTCAAGATCGGCCTCAGTGGAGGAGGCTCGTGAAGGACGCTACTGGGCAGTTGGAGGCAGTCCGCCCTCCAACAACAACGGAGGGCGGCAGGAGCGACGCTCACAACAACGAGCGGAGCGCCGGGTGGCTAAAGCACAGCAAGTTGGCACAGTAGGGGGCACAGGTGGTGCATCAGCCAGTCATCTCGGTCATCTCGGTCAGTCGACCCGTGGCACCTGGGGTCTGCCCCGTGACCTCCTGCCAGCGGGCGTTTCGACACTTCACGTGGCCTCAAGGTGCACATGGCCTGGCACAAGCGTCGTGGTGACGTCACCGCCACTTAGTGGCGAATGGCGGTTGTTGTTGTTGTTGTGTGTGTATGTGTGTGTGTCTGTCTGCTGTGAGTGTGAGTGTGTGTACCCTCCCGCCTGGCCCCGTCTCCCGTGGGTGGTGGAGGAGGGGAGTGTGCGTGTGTGCGGGGTGCAGCTGGAGGTGTGAGTGTGTGTGTGAGTGTATGTGTGTGTGTGTACCTCCCGCCTGGCCCCCGTCTCCCGTGGTGGAGGAGGAGGGGGGTGTGCGTGTGTGCGGGGTGCAGCGTGTGAGTGTGTGTGTGTGCGTGAGTGTGTGTGAGTGTATGTGTGTGTGTGTACCTCCCGCCTGGCCCCGTCTCCGTGGTGGAGGAGGAGGAGGGGGGTGTGCGTGTGTGCGGGGTGCAGCGTGTGAGTGTATGTGTGTGTGTGAGTGTGTGTGTGAGTGTATGTGTGTGTGTACCTCCCGCCTGGCCCCGTCTCCCGTGCTGGAGGGGGGGGTGTGCGTGTGTGCGGGGTGCAGCGTGTGAGTGTGTGTGTGCGAGTGAGTGTATGTGTGTTGTATGTGTGTGCGTACCTCCCGCCTGGCCCCGTCTCCCCGTGGTGGAGGGGGGGGTGTGCGTGTGTGCGGGGTGCAGCGTGAAGAGGAAGCTGGCGGCCTCCAGGGGCCCCAGGGTGAGGGGCAGGCGGCAGGCCGCACAGTCCTGGCGCTGCAGCGAGGCCATCCCCACCTCGCCACTCACGTGGCTACACACAGACACACACAACAAGACACACACACACACACACACAGTCACACACACACACACAGTCACACACACACACACAGACACACACACACACGCACACACAGACACACACACACAGATACACACAGATACACACACACAGATACAACACACACAGACACACACTCACAGACACACACACACAGACACACACAGACACACACAGACACACACACACAGATACACACACACAGACACACACACACAGTCACACACAGGTCATACACACACACACACAGACACACACACACAGTCACACACAGTCATACACACACACACATAGACACACAGTGGACACACACCACACACAGTGACACACACACACACATAGGACACACAGTCAGACACACATACAGTCACACACACACAGACACACACACACACAGACACACACACAGACACACACACAGTCACACACAGTCATACACACACACACACATAGACACACAGTGACACACACACCACACACAGTGACACACACACACACACAGACACACAGTCATACACACATAGACACACAGTCAGACACACACACACACAGACACAGTCACACACAGTCACACACACACAGTCACACACACAGTCACACACACACACACATAGACACACAGTGACACACACACACACATAGACACACAGTGGACACACACACACACACACACACATAGACACACAGTGACACACACACACAGTGACACACACACACACACATAGACACACAGTCAGACACACATACAGTCACACACACACAGACACACACCCACACACACAGACACACACACAGTCACACACAGTCATACACACACACACACACATAGACACACAGTGACACACACACACACACAGTGACACACACACACAGACACACAGTCATACACACATAGACACACAGTCAGACACACACAAACACAGACACAGTCACACACACACAGTAACACACACACACACATACCAGGTGTTGTCCTGCGAGCATCATGGAGCCGTCGGGCATCAGCGGCAGGTATCCCGTGTTGAGGTTGGGCAGCACGCGCAGGTTCTGCACACAGACGGGGGCAGCCTGCACGCCGTGCAGCACTGCAGCACACACACACACCACGTGGGGCACCACGTGACTCACTCACTCACTCACCCCACTCACTCAGCCCACTCACTCACCCACTCGCTCGCTCGCTCACTCAGTCACTCACTCACCCACACACTCACTCACCTACTCACTCCCCCTCACACTCACTCACCTACTCACTCACACACCCACACACTCACCTACTCACTCGCTCACTCACTCAGTCACTCACTCACCCACACACTCACTCACCCTACTCACTCACACACCCCACACACTCACTCACTCACCCGCTCGCTCACTCAGTCACTCACCCACACACTCACTCACCTACTCACTCACCCACACACTCACTCCACCTACTCACTCACACACCCACACACTCACTCACCTACTCACTCACACACCCACACACTCACTCAGCCACTCACTCACCCGCTCGCTTCACTCAGTCACTCACTCACCCACACACTCACTCACTACTCACTCACACACCCACACACTCACTCACCCACTCGCTCGCTCACTCAGTCACTCACTCACCCACACACTCACTCACCTACTCACTCACCCACACACTCACTCACCTACTCACTCACACCACCCACACACTCACTCACCTACTCACTCGCTCACTCACTCAGTCACTCACTCACCCACACACTCACTCACCCTACTCACTCACACCACCCACACACTCACTCACCCACTCGCTCGCTCACTCAGTCACTCACTCACCCACACACTCACTCACCTACTCACTCACCCACACACTCACTCACCTACTCACTCACACACCCACACACTCACTCACCTACTCACTCGCTCACTCACTCAGTCACTCACTCACCCACACACTCACTCACCTACTCACTCACACACCCACACACTCACTCACCCACTCGCTCACTCAGTCACTCACTCACCCACACTCACTCACCTACTCACTCACCCACACACTCACTCACCTACTCACTCAAACACCCACACACTCACTCACCTACACACTCACACACCCACACACTCACTCAGCCACTCACTCACCCATTCGCTCGCTCACTCAGTCACTCACTCACCCACACACTCACTCACCTACTCACTCACACACCCACACACTCGCTCACCCACTCGCTCGCTCACTCAGTCACTCACTCACCCACACACTCACTCACCTACTCACTCACACACCCACACACTCGCTCACCCACTCGCTCGCTCACTCAGTCACTCACTCACCCACACACTCACTCACCTACTCACTCGCTCACTCCACTCGAGGTCCTGCACGCAGACCGGGGCAGCCTGCACACGGTGCAGCACTGCAGCACACACACCACGTGACTCACTCACTCACTCACACACTCACCCACCCACTCACTCAGCCACTCGCTCAGTCACTCACTCAGTCACACACTCACTCACTCACTCGCTCACTCACTCACTCACTCACTCCACTCACCCACACACTCACCCACTCGCTCGCTCACTCACTCGAGGTTCTGCACGCAGACCGGGGCAGCCTGCACACGGTGCAGCACTGCAGCACACACCACGTGGGGGCACCACGTGGGGCAGCACGTGACTCACTCACTCCGCTCACTCACCCACTCACTCAGTCACTCACTCAGACACTCACTCAGACACTCACCCACTCAGCCACTCACTCAGTCACTCAGCCACACACTCACCCCGCTCACTCGCTCATTCCAGCCACTCACCCACACATTCACTCACTCACTTGCTCACTCACTCGCTCACTCACCCACCCCACTCACCCACACACTCATCCACTCACTCGCTCATTCACTCACTCACTCAGCCAATCACTCACTCACTCGCTCACTCACCCACTCGCTCACTCACTTGCTCACTCACTCAGCCATTCACTCAGTCACTCAGCCACACATTCACCCACTCAGCCACTCACTCGCTCACTCACTCACCCACCCCGCCCGCTCACTCGCTCGGTCGCTCACCCACTCGCTCGCTCACCCGCCCGCTCACTCACTTCGCTCGACTCACCCACTCGCTCACCCCACTCAGTCACTCACACACTCACTCAGTCACTCACACACTCACTCACTCACTCAGCCCACTCACCCACTCACTCAGCCACTCACTCACTCACTCAGCCACTCACTCACGAGATGTTGACTACCTCGCCTAGTCTACAGGAGGTTGTGGGTTCGATCCCGACCGTAATGCCTGCTGCTCTATATTTGGAGTCTGCGTCTCTCTCTCTCCCCGTGTTTTTTTCCCCTCCCACGTTTAGAATCGGAGTCACCCACGCGCTCAGACCCAACGCCTCCCATCCCTCACCACCCCGCCCCCCTCCCCTCACCTCACCACCACCACCCCCCTCACCACCACCACCCCCTCACCACCACCACCCCCCTCCCTCACCACCACCACCCCCCTCCCTCACCACCACCGCCCCCTCCCCCACCTCTGATGGCTGTCAGGTGCTGCCCAGCAACGTTGAGCTGGCGGTAGCTGAGCGAGGGTGGGGGCAGCACGTTGATCCACGAGGAGACTGTGGAGACACGGGGTCACGGGGTCACGGGGACAGAGACACACGGGGTCACGGGGTCACAGGGACAGACATGGGGTCACGGAGTCATGGGGATAGAGACACGGGGTCATGAGGTCACGGGGGCAGAGACACAGGGTCACAGGGTCACAGGGACAGACATGGGGTCACAGGGTCACAGACACGGGGTCACGGGGACAGAGACACGGGGTCACGGGGTCATGGGGACGAGACACGCATTGATAAACGACGAGACTGCGTCGCACAGACACGGGGACACTCACCCTCACTCACTCACCACCCACACTCACTCACCACCCTCACTCACCACCCTCACTCACTCACCCTCACTCACCACCCTCACTCACCACCCTCACCACCCTCGCCCTCACTCACCACCCTCACCACCCTCGCTCACCATCACTCACCCTCACTCACCCTCACTCACCACCCTCACTCACTCACCACCCTCACTCACTCACCACCCTCACTCACCACCCTCACTCACCACCCTCACCACCCTCACTCACCCTCACTCACCACCCTCACCACCCTCGCTCACCCTCACTCACCCTCACTCACCACCCTCACCACCCTCGCTCACCATCACTCACCCTCACTCACCCTCACTCACCACCCTCACTCACTCACCACCCTCACTCACTCACTCACCACCCTCACTCACCCCCCTCACTCACCACCCTCACCACCCTCACTCACTCACTCAACACCCTCACTCACCCCCCTCACTCACCACCCTCACCACCCTCACTCACTCACTCAACACCCTCACTCACCACCCTCACCACCCTCACTCACTCACTCAACACCCTCACTCACCCCCCTCACTCACCACCCTCACCACCCTCACTCACTCACTCAACACCCTCACTCAACACCCTCACCACCCTCACTCACTCACCACCCTCACTCACCCCCCTCACTCACCACCCTCACCACCCTCACTCACTCACTCAACACCCTCACTCACCCCCCTCACTCACCACCCTCTCTCACCCACACTCACCACCCTCACTCACCCTCACTCACCCTCACTCACCACCCTCACCACCCTCACCACCCTCACCACCCTCACCACCCTCACTCACCACCCTCACCACCCTCACCACCCTCACTCACCACCCTCACTCACTCACTCACCCTCACTCACCCTCACTCACTCACCCTCCCTCACCACCCTCACCACCCTCACCACCCTCACTCACCACCCTCACTCACCACCCTCACTCACTCACTCACCCTGAGTGCGTACGCCCGGGCGGTCCGCACGGAACAGCTGTGCAGGCTCACGGCGCTGCAGCATCCGCAGGAAGCACTGGGAGCGAAGCTCGGGACTTTCACGATCACAGCTCCACACAGCCACCGTGATCTACACACACGCACACACGCACACGCACACACGCACACACGCACACACACACACTGTCACGATCACAGCTCCACACAGCCACCGTGATCTACACACACGCACACACGCACACACACACACACACGCACACACGCACACGCACACACACACACACGCACACACACACACTGTCACGATCACAGCTCCACACAGCCACCGTGATCTACACACACGCACA
Organism: Lampetra fluviatilis; assembly: GCF_964198595.1. Taxonomy (NCBI): domain Eukaryota; kingdom Metazoa; phylum Chordata; class Hyperoartia; order Petromyzontiformes; family Petromyzontidae; genus Lampetra; species Lampetra fluviatilis. The sequence goes on along the minus strand of NC_136341.1, from coordinate 5,806,569 downwards.
CACGCACACACACACACGCACACACGCACACACACACACACACACACACGCACACACACACGCACACACACACACTGTCACGATCACAGCTCCACACAGCCACCGTGATCTACACACACGCACACACACACACGCACACACACACACGCACACACGCACACACGCACACACACACACACGCACACACACACACTGTCACAATCACAGCTCCACACAGCCACCGTGATCTACACACACACGCACACGCACACACGCACACACCACACACTGTCACGATCACAGCTCCACACAGCCACCGTGATCTACACACACGCACACACGCACACACACACACACACGCACGCACACACACACACACGCACACACGCACACACGCACACACACACACACACTGTCACGATCGCAGCTCCACACAGCCACCGTGATCTACACACACCGCACACACACACACACACGCACACACACACACGCTCACGCACACACACACACGCACACGCACACACACACACACGCACACGCACACACACACACACGCACACACACACACACGCACGCACACACACACACGCACACACACACACCACGCACACAAACACGCACACACACACGTACACACACACACGCACACACACACACGCGCACACACGCCCACACACACTGTCACGGTCACAGCTCCACACAGACACCGTGATCTACACACACGCACACACACTCACACCCACACTTTCTCACACACACTCTCACACACACACTCTCTCTCACTCACACACACACCCACACTCTCTCACACCCACACTCTCTCACACACACACTCTCTCACACACACACTCTCTCACTCTCTCACTCACACACACACGCACACACACCCACACTCTCTCACACACACACTCTCTCTCACACACACACTCTCACACACACACTCACACACACACTCTCTCTCACACACTCACACACACACTCTCACACACACACTCACACACACACTCTCACACACACACACACTCACACACACACTCTCTCACACACACACTCCACACACACACACTTTCTCTCACCTTGGCTCTGCTCGTTCCGACGGGGAGCTTGTCGAGGCGGACTCGCAGGGAGAAGATCACCTCCCCCGGCAGCACCTCCCTCTCCTCCTGCAAAGACAAAGCTCCCCCGTGTAGCCTTCCACAGACTGTCGGGGCAAGTGCGTACGCGTGTGTGCGCGTACGTGTGCACGTACGTGTATGTGCACGTACGCGTGTGTGCGCGTGTACGTGTGTGTGTGTGTGAAGGTACGTGTGTGTGTGTGTACGTGTGTGTACGTGTGTGCGTGCGTGTGTGTACGTGCGTGTGTGTACGTGCGTGTGTGCGTGTGTGTGTGCGTGTGTGTGTGTACGTGTGTGTGTGTGCGCGTGTGTGTGCACGTGTGTGTGTACACGTGTGTGTGTGTACGCGTGTGTGTGTGTGCGCATCATCCTCATCAGAGCCGTGCGCACCTCCTGTAGCTGCTCAGGCCTCACGTCTCCGTGCGTCAGCAGGGGGCGGCAGTGACGGAACCCGGGAGCCAGGGGCCTCCTCTCCCCCCCCCTCCCCCCCCCCCCTCCCCCCCCCTCCTCCCCCGCCTCCTCTCCCCCTCCTCCCCTTGCCCATCTTCCTCCGCCTCTCCACCTCCTCCTCCTCCGTCACGCCGGTCGGGGCACCGCGCGGCCGTCACTCCGGCAGACGCTCGGAGCTCCGGCGAGATCCGCCTCCAGACGGCCCTCCAGGCAGCCTCCCCCTCCTCCTCCTCCCCCTCCTCCTCCCCCTCCTCCTCCTCCTCCCCCTCCTCCTCGTCGTCCACCGTCACCTCGTCGCTACCCGCCACGTCCCTCCCGAGGGCATCTCCGGCCGGCTCGATCGACGGATCTCCCCGGGCCGCCCCCCCTCCTCCTCCTCCTCCGCCGCGGCTGTCCGACTCCCTTCCCTCCGCCGGTGCCGTCGCTGCCGGTGCCGTCCGCCGCCCGGCGTAGCGCACCACGAACACCAGCGGCACCACCTCGCCGTGGAAGGCGGCGTGCCGCTGGGGGGTCGCCGCGTACTCGGAGAGACGCGCCAGCGGTCGCGCCGGCAGCAGCAGCGAGAAGCCACACGGGACGGCCTCCTCCAGGCTCGCCGCCATCGCCCGCGGCGGCGATGGCAACACCGCCGGTAACACCGACTCTGCCAGTAACACCGACTCTGCCGGTAACACCGACTCTGCCGGTATCACCGACTCTGCCGGTAACACCGACTCTGCCGGTATCACCGACTCTGCCGGTAACACCGACTCTGCCGGTATCACCGACTCTGCCGGTAACACCGACTCTGCCGGTATCACCGACTCTGCCGGTAACACCGCCTCTGCCGGTAACACCGCCTCTGCCGGTAACACCGACTCTGCCGGTATCACCGACTCTGCCGGTATCACCGACTCTGCCGGTATCACCGACTCTGCCGGTAACACCGCCTCTGCCGGTAACACCGACTCTGCCGGTATCACCGACTCTGCCGGTAACACCGACTCTGCCGGTAACACCGACTCTGCCGGTATCACCGACTCTGCCGGTAACACCGCCTCTGCCGGTAACACCGACTCTGCCGGTAACACCGACTCTGCCGGTAACACCGACTCTGCCGGTATCACCGACTCTGCCGGTAACACCGCCTCTGCCGGTAACACCGACTCTGCCGGTATCACCGACTCTGCCGGTAACACCGACTCTGCCGGTAACACCGACTCTGCCGGTAACACCGACTCTGCCGGTATCACCGACTCTGCCGGTAACACCGCCTCTGCCGGTAACACCGACTCTGCCGGTATCACCGACTCTGCCGGTAACACCGACTCTGCCGGTAACACCGACTCTGCCGGTATCACCGACTCTGCCGGTAACACCGCCTCTGCCGGTAACACCGACTCTGCCGGTATCACCGACTCTGCCGGTAACACCGCCTCTGCCGGTAACACCGACTCTGCCGGTAACACCGACTCTGCCGGTATCACCGACTCTGCCGGTAACACCGACTCTGCCGGTAACACCGACTCTGCCGGTATCACCGACTCTGCCGGTAACACCGCCTCTGCCGGTAACACCGACTCTGCCGGTATCACCGACTCTGCCGGTAACACCGACTCTGCCGGTAACACCGACTCTGCCGGTATCACCGACTCTGCCGGTAACACCGACTCTGCCGGTAACACCGACTCTGCCGGTAACACCGACTCTGCCGGTATCACCGACTCTGCCGGTAACACCGCCTCTGCCGGTAACACCGACTCTGCCGGTAACACCGACTCTGCCGGTATCACCGCCTCTGCCGGTGACACCGCCTCTGCCGGTAACACCGCCTCTGCGTCCACATAGACAAACACAGAGACAATTTCAACCGAGAAGATGGATTCTGGCTCAGCAATCATTGGAAGGACGTAATAAACCATCTCGGATCTTAACCGATTGTTGTTCCGGTGACTTTCAGACCGCAGTCCACTCACTGGCATTGACTGTGTATCTTGTGTTCGCCGCAGGGAATGGATTCTTTGCTCCGCTGCAAGTCTCCTAACACCACTCTCCCATTGACATATTTCGTTGCTTCCTCTTAGTATCTTTCACGCGACGGTCAATGGTATAGTGTATAGCGGATTGTATAAATGGTATAACATTGTAATGTTTAATACAATGTATAAGGTAATATACAGTTTCGTAATTGTATAGTGAATATACAGCAGTGTGGTATACAGTAGGGTGGGTAGAATAATACTTAGGGTAATATTATAGTCGAAGGTATAGAGTGGTGTATAGTAATACAGTATATAATTTAATGTTGGGTTTGTCTATGGCAGTATATAGTACGGTGTAGACTCGTGTGATGTAAGAGGAAAAAGTTTAGCTGGAAGCATATTATATTTTTTGCGACGTAGAATTGTAATGTATTACTTACTGTTAGTAGCTCAGCTTATTGGAGAGTATATTTAGTATACTGATGATACTATGCAGTTTATACTTTAGTTTTTTACGTGGTTGTTTAGTAACTGCAGCTGCATACTATTAACATTCCTTCCCTTTGTTAATGCTACCCCTATCCCCTCCCTTTGATGCTGCTAATCCTGCATAATGCACGGGCATAATATGACTTTGAAACCCCCCGCCCACCTCCTACGCATTTCCCATAAATATGCTAAATTCCTCTTGATATGCAAATTATTTTGTCAAGGCGCCCTTCTTCCCCCTCCAACCCAGCAGCTTAAATATACGCTCCAAGCTTGGTGGTGTTTCATTCTTCACCTGAGGACGGCTGCTTGCGTTGTGGCCGAAACGTCGTGAGAATAATTTTATGTTTTATTTTTATTATTTTATTATTTCCCTTCTACGCGACTTTACCGAAAGAACCAAGAAGAATTTCTAAACGAGTTTTTGTTATTTCTTTGAACCTATATCTACGTGACTTTACCTAAAGACCCAAAGAATATGTGTAGGCGTTGTGCCGTTAAACCCGCCACCACCCGGCACAGCCAATTCAGCAAAGTCTATTTAACACGTGTAGGCTTTCGCGACCAATATTGTTCATAACACAGGTTTTTGGGTCAGACCGCGTTATTTATAAATGTGTCGTAACCCTCCACCACCCGACACGGCCAAACAGTAAAAAAAGTGTCACGTTGATAATTGGTTTTGTACCCTTCTATCTGGCAACAAAACTGACACCTTTTTTACAAGGAGTCATGTTTCAAAAGACCACAATACCTGCAGTCATAATGCAAACAAAGAACATAACTCTGATAATGTATGCACTGTCCTTGAAATTGATTGGTCCACACCCGAGACAGCTTTCCTTAGAGCCTAGTCTCACATGGGTTGGACCAGGTGACGCCAAAAGGCACACAACTCAAGGACAATGCACCATCAGAGTATGAGAGCTCGGGGTAAGCATTTACACCATTGGAACCTCCTTTGCCTTTTGGCGTTATCTGGTCCAACCCATGTGAGACTAGGCTCTAAGGAAAGCTGTCTCGGGTGTGGACCAATCAACTTCAAGGACAGTGCATACATTATCAGAGTTATGTTTTTGTTTGCATTATGGCTGCAGGTATTGTGGTCTATGCAAACATGACTCCTTGTAAAAAAGGTGTCAGTTTTGTTGCCAGATAGAAGGGTAAACAACCAATTATCATATTTTTTACTGGCAAATGAGGTTCCCATAGTGTGAGTCACCGTTTGTCACTCATTTCCCAACATCTTGTGTCTCTTCTCACAATTCAAGTTCCTAGAATCAACCCACCCACGCCTGCAACATGGCTTCATCCCAGAGGTCGCAATCGGGTACCCGTACCCTACCCGATACCCGTACCCTATACCCGATACCTGTACCCTACCCGTACCCAGCCGGGTACGGGTAGCCGGGTATCGGGTATAGGGTACAGGTACCCGTTTGCGACCCTGGTGCGGCCGGGTACGGGTAAGGAATCAAAACCCGTTTGCGACCTCTGGCGGAGACTCCGCTACGACTACCGCCGGTGGGGTGAAAAATGTGTCGCAGTCCGTGAGCCGTCTGCCCCAAAGGCGTTCACGGACAACGTACCAGCGTGGAAGCGGTCGTCGGCCAAAAGCTGTGATACCTGGGATCTCTCTCTCTCTAGAGGCATCGGTGTTGTGTGTGTGTGGGGTTTGTTATCTCTCTTAGACATCTCTCTCACTCACTCTCTCTCGTGGCTCAGCCGAATCTCGCCGGGGGTAACAGACTTGTGCATTTCCTGCGGTGCCAGGGAGGATCTGCCCCACCGGTACTTACGCTGCCAGCGGCTCAAATCAACGTCCCGCCTTTTGGGGGACATCTTCAGGAAACTGGGGGTGCCCTTCTACAACAGCAGCAGCTTCGTATATGGGGTGGTGCTTTACCTGGCTAACAAGCGCCATGACCTCGCAAACTTTGCCTGTGCTCAGGCGAAGTTGGCGGTGTTACAGAACGAGGAAGAAGATGCTACAAGGTGACACTGACGGCTGCTCTGTGCTGCTTCCAGTGATCAGGGGCCTGCTCAAGGCACGGCTCCGGCTGCAGCACGCCATGTACCACACACATGCCGGTGATGTGCGCGTCTTCTTAGCACGCTGGAGGGTCGGACAAGCCCCTCTCTGTACCAGCGAGGACGGCACCCTCGTGGTGTTCACCTTCTGAAGCGCTCGCTCGTCACCGTGGCGGCGCGATGACCACAACCACCACCACAACTAGCACCACCACAACCACCACCACCACAACTAGCACCACCACAACCACCACCACGTGACTTTTCTTTCGTGTTGTGCGCGGTGCTTTTAGCGCCACAGCGCGTGGATTTGTAGCGTTCATTTGTGTTGCTGGTGACTTTGTGTGTTTCGTATCGGAATCACCTCCGGTGCTGTTGCTGCTTGCGGCAATAAAAGTTGTTTAAATGTCAAAAGTCTCTCTGGCTAGAGATGCTGGTGTGTGTGTGTGTGGGCTTTGTTATCTCTCTTAGAGAGACGTCTCTCTCTCTCTCTAGAGATGTTTGTGTTGTGTGTGTGGAGTTTACACTATGAGACATCTCCTTTACCAGTGGCAAAATATAGTAATAGGTTTTTACCCTTTTAACTGGTACAAAATCTGACACCTTTATACAAGGCATCGTGTTTGCAATAACCACAACACAAGCAGTCAAAATGCAAACAAAAAGAAACAACTCTGATGAAGGACAGTGCACATCATTATCATCATCAGAGTTGTTTCTTTTTGTTTGCATTGTGACTTCTTGTGTTGAGGTTATTGCAAACATGATGCCTTGTTGTATAAAGGTGTCAGATTTTGTACCAGTTTAAAGGGTAAAAACATATTACTGTGTGGAGTTTGTTATCTCTCTTAGAGAGACGTCTCTCTCTCGCTAAAGATGTTGATGTGTGCGGGGGTCTGTGAACTCTCTTAGAGATAAATCTCTCCACTCTCTCTCTCGCTATAACAGAGACCTCCCCACACACACCCAATAGCAGCCACAGAGCAAAGAGAAGCGAGCTAAATTCGGAGCACGTTGGCTACTCCATACGACCGGAGATTAGTAGGCCCCACCACGGGCCCTACCGCCCTTGCCTGGGAACCTCTGCCGGGGCGGAGAGCCGTTTCCCGGCGAGAGGTTAACGGAATGGAGACCCCCCCCCCCCCACCACCTCCACCACACTCTTAACTTTCCGAAGATTATTCGGCCGCTACGGGCCCTACCGTTCTTACCTGACAAGCCCTGCCGGGTCGGAGCGCCGTTTCCAGGCGAGAGGCGAGTGCGATGGAGACCCCCCCCCCCCAAAACAACACCACTTCCTATCCGGAGATTAGTAGGCCGCTACGGGCCCTACCGCTCTTACCTGGCAAGCCCTGCCGGGCGGGAGCGCCGTTTCCCGGCGAGAGGCGAGTGCGATGAAGTCCCCCCCCCCGTCCCCCGAAACCCCCCCGCTCGACCCGGATCAGCTGCGGGCCGCCGTGGTGACGGCGAATCGATTCCCACCGAAGTGGGAGTCGATTCAGGGGTGGTGGGAATCGATTCCGAAATGTTGAAATCGGTGCTTTTGCACTAGCATCAGAATCTTCATTAAAAAATTAAATAAATGTGCTCAATGGGTAATCCGATGAGCTATGAAGCGCTTTTATTTTCACAAAGAGTTCGTTCGGGGCACGGGGGGTCAGACCGCTGCAACAAAACCCTCTTATCTACAACCGGCTGGGAGATGTTGACTACCTCGCCTGGTCTACAGGAGGTCGTGGGTTCGATCCCGAACCCTGATGCCTGCTGCTGCTGTATATGTGGAGTCTGCGTCTCTCATCATCATCATCATCACGGTGGCTAGATGTTACTGGTAGGAACCTCCTGGTTCCACCAGCCCACAGGGGATTATTGTGTCCGTCCGTCCTGCATCCCAAAATTGGAGGGGTGGGGCTGGGTGGGGAGGGGCTGGGTGGGGAGGGTGGGGAGGGTGGGGAGAAGCTGGTCACCCCGTGGTGCCCTTATAAAACTCAACGTTTAACCTACTCACGCCGGCTTGTGCCCGCCCTCACAGTCGGGCATATGTGCGGAATACACCACGCCCTGGCCGTTGACCCTGCAGGCCATTGACCGAGCAACCCGACGTTCCTACCAGCTCCTTCCGCAGGAATGTGTTAACTACCTCGTAAGTGCGGTGTTCGTAAGTGTGTGTTCGTGTGGGTGTTAGCACGGGCTGGAGAAGAGATGGAGTGATGTGGTACAGGAGGACGTGGAGCTGAGTGGACTTGCCGATGACTGGTACCAGCGGTGTGTCAAGATCGGCCTCTGTGGAGGAGGCTCGTGAAGGACGCTACTGGGCAGTTGGAGGCAGTCGCCCTCCAACAACAACGGAGGGCGGAGGAGCGACGCTCACAACAACGAGCGGAGCGCCGGGTGGATAAAGCACAGCAAGTTGGCACAGTAGGGGGCACAGGTGGTGCATCAGCCAGTCATCTCGGTCATCTCGGTCAGTCGACCCGTGGCACCTGCTGGGTCTGCCCCGTGACCTCATGCCAGCGGGCGTTCGACACTTCACGTGGCAGCCTCAAGGTGCACATGGCCTGGCACAAGCGTCGTGGTGACGTCACCGCCACTTAGTGGCGAATGGCGGTTGTTGTTGTTGTTAGTGCGGTGAGGCCTGCCTGTGCGCACACAGAATCCACATGCAGCGTGTCGCTTCAGCCGTCGAGTTTATTTAGAGGAGGGGGGCGACAAAAATACGGCAGACTTCATTGGGACGGTCAAACACGCGAGTTTTAGCGGCCAGTATGATTAATATTAAATAATTTTGGGTTAGATCGCGCAAGTATAAATGTGCCGTGACCCTCCACCGCCCCCGACACAGCCGACTGGAATGGGATTCGTCACGGAAACAAGAGGGGGTCATTGCAGGCCGCGCGCCGCCTTCCGCGGCCGTCTGGAACGCTCTTCCCTTCCGATATTAGGAAGCCGCCGGGAGCCGTGATGCTACTTTTACATCGTCGTCGTCATCGTCGTCATCGTCGTCGTCATCATCATCGTTATCGTCGTTATCGTCGTCATCGTCGTCATCGTCATCATCGTCATCATCATCGTCGTTGTCATCATCGTCGTCATCATCGTCATCGTCGTCATCGTCGTCATCATCGTCATCATCGTCGTCGTCGTCATCATCGTCATCATCGTCATCGTCGTCGTCGTCGTCGTCGTCATCATCGTCGTCGTCATCATCGTCGTCGTCGTCGTCATCATCATCATCGTCGTCGTCATCATCGTCATCATCGTCAACCGTCGTCATCGTCGTCATCGTCGTCATCGTCGTCGTCGTCGTCATCATCGTCGTCATCGTCGTCGTCGTCGTCATCATCGTCGTCATCATCGTCGTCATCATCGTCATCATCGTCATCATCGTCATCGTCGTCATCATCGTCATCGTCGTGTCTCTCTGTGTGTGTATTTCGACCCTTGCGATGGCACTTTGTGCGACGACCGTGGACATGAACAAGGGGCACCGCCGGCTGACCAATCAGCCCTGGCTTGGCCTGCAGACCAAGTTGGCGCCCTGGGTACGGGGTCGACGGCTTTCTCTTCAGCTCGATGTGCGTCTCAGCCGCGTAGCCCCAGACGCTACGGCCTGCGGCGGTGAGCGAGTCTCAGGCGCTACAGGCTGCGGCGGCGAGCGAGCCGCCGGGAATCCGTAGAGACGCCTGAGGGCCGAGCGTGCAGCCTCCTCCTCGGCTACGAGCGGCGTCTCTCCCGGAGCCTCGGAGAGAACGCGGCCATCACTGGAGGGGGGGTGGAGAGGGGGTAGGGAGATAAGGGGGTAGGGAGATAGGGGGTAGGGAGATAGGGGGTAGGGAGATAAGGGGGTAGGGAGATAGGGGGGTAGGAGATAGGGGGTAGGGAGATAAGGGGTAGGAGATAGGGGGTAGGGAGATAGGGGGTAGGAGATAGGGGGTAGGGAGATAAGGGGTAGGAGATAGGGGGTAGGAGATAGGGGGTAGAGAGATAGGGGGTAGGAGATAGGGGGTAGGGAGATAAGGGGTAGGAGATAGGGGGTAGGGAGATAGGGGGGTAGGAGATAGGGGGTAGGGAGATAGGGGGTAGGAGATAGGGGGTAGGGAGATAAGGGGTAGGAGATAGGGGGTAGGGAGATAGGGGGTAGGAGATAGGGGGTAGGGAGATAAGGGGTAGGAGATAGGGGGTAGGGAGATAGGGGGGTAGGAGATAGGGGGTAGGGAGATAGGGGGTAGGGAGATAGGGGGTAGGGAGATAGGGGGTAGGGAGATAGGGGGTAGGGAGATAGGGGGTAGGGAGATAGGGGGTAGGGAGATAGGGGGTAGGGAGATAGGGGGTAGGGAGATAGGGGGGTAGGGAGATAGGGGGTAGGGAGATAGGGGGGTAGGGAGATAGGGGGGTAGACATAGGGGGTAGGGAGATAGGGGGTAGGGAGATAGGGGGTAGGGAGATAGGGGGTAGACATAGGGGGTAGGGATATAGGGGGTAGGGAGATAGGGGGTAGGGAGATAGGGGGTAGACATAGGGGGTAGAAAGATAGGGGTAGGGAGATAGGGGGTAGGGAGATAAGGGGGTAGGGAGATAGGGGGTAGACATAGAGGGTAGGGAGATAGGGGGGTAGGGAGATAGGGGGTAGGGAGATAGGGGGGTAGGGAGATAGGGGGTAGGGAGATAGGGGGTAGACATAGGGGGTAGGGAGATAGGGGTAGGGAGATAGGGGGGTAGGGAGATAGGGGGTAGGGAGATAGGGGGTAGGGAGATAGGGGGGTAGGGAGATAGGGGGGTAGGGAGATAGGGGGTAGGGAGATATGTGGTAGGGAGATAGGGGGGTAGGGAGATAGGGGGTAGACATAGGGGGTAGGGAGATAGGGGGTAGGGAGATAGGGGGTAGACATAGGGGGTAGGGAGTAATGGGGTAGGGAGATAGGGGGGTATGGAGATAGGGGGTAGGGAGATAGGGGTAGACATAGGGGGTAGGGAGATAGGGGGTAGGGAGATAGGGGGTAGGGAGATAGGGGGGTAGGGAGATAGGGGGTAGGGAGATAGGGGGGTAGGGAGATAGGGGGTAGGGAGATAGGGGGTAGGGAGATAGGGGGTAGGGAGATAGGGGGTAGACATAGGGGGTAGGGAGATAGGGGGTAGGGAGATAGGGGGGTAGGGAGATAGGGGGTAGACATAGGGGGTAGGGAGATAGGGGGTAGGGAGATAGGGGGACATAGGGATAGAGGATAGGAAGATAGGAAGGGGGTAGGGAGATAGGAGATAGGGGATTGGGAGGGGGTAGGGGGATAGGGGAAAAGGGGGATGGGGGAGTCGGGCACACAGAGACACGAGTCAAGTGGATGCCACTGGAGAGACAAAGGCGGCCGGGCGTGGTGCTGGTAGCCACCCACCCCCTCGTGTGCCACAGCGCCGGTAGCCTTCACAGGTGCTGCTGCTGCTACTCTTCCAGAGAGAGACACAAAGAGAGACAGAGACACAGAGAGAGACAGAGAAAGAGGGAGACAGAGAGAGACACAGACAGAGAGACAGACTGAGAGACACAGACAGAGAGAGACAGAGAGAGACAGACTGAGAGAGACAGACAGACAGACAGAGAGAGACAGACACAGAGACAGACAAAGACAGAGTCAGACAGAGTCAGACAGAGAGACAGAGACACAGAGACAGACAGAGTGAGAGAGAGACAGAGAGAGACAGACAGAGAGAGACACAGAGAGAGACAGAGACACAGAGAGAGACAGAGAGAGACACAGACAGAGAGACAGAGACAGACAGAGAGAGAGACAGACAGAGAGACAGGTGCGTTCCAGACGGCCGCCCACCTGTACACGGCCACCATGTGACAGGGCAGGGCGCTGGCTGCTCCGGTGCTCCGGGTGATCCGCGGCTCCGGAGGGGAACGGCCGCGACGCTCCATCTCCGCCCGCAGGAGCCCCATGGGGTCACGCACGGGCCACAGGGTGAAGAGGTCGCGACCCCCGCCCAGCTGGGGCAGCACGAAGCTCTGTGGGGGAGGGGTTATGGGGGGGGGGGCACACGGGGGAGGGGGGTCCGGAGGGGGGGGGGGGTGTTGTGGGTGGTGAGTGGTGAGTAGTGAGTGGTGAGTGAGTGGTGAGTGAGTGGTGAGTGAGAGTGGTGAGCAGTGAGCGAGAGTGGTGAGCGGTGAGAGCGAGTGGTGAGTGAGTGGTGAGTAAGTGGTGAGTGAGTGAGTAGTGAGCGGTGAGTGGTGAGTAGTGAGTAGTGAGTGAGTGGTGAGCGGTGAGAGCGAGTGGTGAGTGAGTGGTGAGTAAGTGGTGAGTGAGTGAGTAGTGAGCGGTAAGTGGTGAGTAGTGAGTAGTGAGTGAGTGGTGAGTGAGTGGTGAGTGGTGAGAGCGAGTGGTGAGTGAGTGGTGAGTAAGTGGTGAGTGAGTGAGTAGTGAGCGGTAAGTGGTGAGTAGTGAGTAGTGAGCGAGTGAGTGAGTGAGTGGTGAGCGGTGAGAGCGAGTGGTGAGTGAGTGGTGAGCACCTGCAGGAAGGTGGAGGCACGCTCCTCACCACCGCTGGCTCTCACGAGGCTCACGATGGCGAGTAGCGAGCGAGCGAAGTGAGCGAGTGAGCGAGTGAGCGAGCGAGTGAGTGAGCGAGTGGTGAGCGAGTGAGTGAGTGGTGAGTGAGTGGTGAGCACCTGCAGGAAGGTGGAGGCTCGCTCCTCACCACCGCTGGCTCTCACGAGGCTCACGATGGCGAGTAGCGAGCGAGCGAGTGAGTGAGCGAGTGAGCGAGTGAGCGAGCGAGTGAGTGAGTGAGTGAGCGAGTGGTGAGCGAGTGAGTGAGTGGTGAGTGAGTGGTGAGCACCTGCAGGAAGGTGGAGGCTCGCTCCTCACCACCGCTGGCTCTCACGAGGCTCACGATGGCGAGTAGCGAGCGAGCGAGTGAGCGAGTGAGTGAGTGAGCGAGCGAGTGAGTGAGCGAGCGAGTGAGTGAGCGGTGAGTGAGTGGTGAGCACCTGCAGGAAGGTGGAGGCTCGCTCCTCACCACCGCTGGCTCTCACGAGGCTCACGATGGCGAGTAGCGAGCGAGGTGAGCGAGTGAGCGAGCGAGTGAGTGAGCGAGTGGTGAGTGAGTGAGTGAGTGGTGAGTGAGTGGTGAGCACCTGCAGGAAGGTGGAGGCTCGCTCCTCACCACCGCTGGCTCTCACGAGGCTCACGATGGCGAGTAGCGAGCGAGCCAGCGCCGAGTCAGGGGGGGGGTCGCGGGCGGCCAGCACCAGGTGAGCCAGACCCAGAGCCCTCGCCACCCCACCCAGCGTCTGGGGGGGGGGGGCACGGGGGGGGGGGGGGGGCACGGCGGTGGTGGTCAGACTTGGTGGTGGTGATGAGACTTTGTGGTGGTGATGGTTGTGGTGATGGTGGTGGTTGTGGTGATGGTGGTGGTGATGATGATGGTGGTGGTGATGGTTGTGGTGATGGTGGTGGTGATGATGATGGTGGTGGTGATGGTTGTGGTGATGGTGGTTGTGGTGATGGTGGTGGTGATGATGATGGTGGTAGTGATGGTTGTGGTGATGGTGGTGATGGTGGTGGTGGTGATGATGATGGTGGTGGTGATGGTTGTGGTGATGGTGGTGATGGTGGTGATGGTGGTTGTGGTGATGGTGGTGATGGTGGTTGTGGTGATGGTGGTGGTGATAGTGGTGGTGGTGATGGTGGTGGTGATGGTGGTGGTGATAGTGGTGGTGGTGATGGTGGTGGTGATGGTGGTGGTGATGGTGGTGGTGATGGTGGTGGTGGTGGTGATAGTGGTGGTGATAGTGGTGGTGGTGATAGTGGTGGTGGTGATGGTGGTGGTGATGGTGGTGGTGATGGTGGTGGTGATGGTGATGGTGGTGGTGATGGTGGTGGTGATAGTGGTGGTGATAGTGGTGGTGATAGTGGTGGTGAGCCTCTCCACCAACACGACAACAAATCCCCCCCCCACCACCCCCCACCCACCACCTCCTCACCTCATCGCTCATCAGAAACATCCTTAGGGCGACGCGTCCTTCGTCGGGCATCTGTGGGAAGGCCCCGGCCAGCTCCGAGTCCAGGACTTCCCCGGCCAACCGGGCCCCATCGGCGGCCAGATCGCCGTGGTTCTCGTGGTCGCCGTGGCCGCTGTGGCCGCTGAGGCCGCTGTGGTCGGAGGGGCCGCTGTGGTTGGAGGGGCCGCCGTGGCCGCCGTGGCCGCTGAGGCCGCTGTGGTCGGAGGGGCCGCTGTGGTCGGAGGGGCCGCCGTGGCCGCTGAGGCCGCTGTGGCCGCTGTGGTTGGAGGGGCCGCTGTGGCCGCAGGGACTCCGGAGGGCCACGGCGAGACGCTCGGTGCTCAGGAGCTCCTCGCCCAGGCGGAAGGCGAGCGCCGTGAGCTCGGCACTCAGGTCAAAGTTGTCGCGCTCGCGTCTGTGCGGCGGTGGTGGTGGTGGTTGTGGTGGTTGTGGTGGTAGTTGTGGTGGTAGTTGTGGTGGTGGTTGTGGTTGTGGTGGCGGTGGTGGTGGGCAGTGGTGGTGGCGGTGGGCGGTGGTGGTTGTGGTGGCGGTGGGCAGTGGTGGTGGCGGTGGTTGTGGTGGTGGTGGTGGTTGTGGTGGTAGTTGTGGTGGTTGTGGTGGTGGTGGTGGGGGTGGCGGTGGTGGTGAGCAGTGGTGGTTGTGGTGGCGGTGGGCAGTGGTGGTGGCGGTGGTTGTGGTGGTGGTGGTGGTTGTGGTGGTGGTTGTGATGGTGATGGTGGTGATGGCGGTGGTGGTTGTGGTGGTGGTGGGGGTGGTGGTGGTGGTGGTGGGGGTGGTGGTGGTGGCGATGGTGGCAGTGGGAGGAGGAGAGGGGGAGGGAAGGAATGACACAAATGCACGCCACGTTTTCTCATTGAAAATAGGTCAATTCCAAAATGTCACTGTCCTGCTCACAAAAGCAAAGTTTGTGGTGAATAAAAGCCATTTTCTGGACAAACATTTGTTTTTACTGGTAGGAACCCACTGGTTCCCCCAGCCCATAGGGAATTATTGTGTCCGTCCATCGTGCAGTGAGGGGCTGGGTGGGGAGGGGAGGGGCTGGGTGGGGGGTGGGAGGGGCTGGGTGGGGAGGGGCTGGGTGGCGAGGGGCTGAGTAGGGAGGGGCTGGGTGGGAAGGGGAGGGTGGGGAGGGGCTGGGTGGGGAGGGGCTGGGTGGGGGGTGGGAGGGGCTGGGTGGGGAGGGGCTGGGTGGCGAGGGGCTGAGTAGGGAGGGGCTGGGTGGGAAGGGGAGGGTGGGGAGGGGCTGGGTGGGAAGGGGAGGGTGGGGAGGGGCTGGGTGGGGAGGGGAGGGTGGGGAGGGGCTGGGTCGGGTGGGTGGGGCTGGGTGGGGAGGGGCTGGTCACCCCGTGGTGCCCTTATAAAACTCAACGTTTCACCTACTCACGCCGGCTTGTGCCCGCCCTCACAGTCGGACATATTTGCGGAATACACCACGCCCTGGCCGTTGACCCTGGCCATTGACCGAGCAACCCAACGTTGCTACCAGCTCCCTCCGCAGGAATGTGTTGGTTCTTTCGGTAAAGTCACGTAGAATGGAAATGATAAAATAATAAAACATAATAAAATCATTCTCACGACGTTTCGGCCACAACGCAAGCAGCCGTCCTCAGGTGAAGAGCAGGTCTGTCGAGAAGACAGAGTCTGAAATTTATTGTATTTTATTATGTTTTATTTTTATTATTTTATTATTTCCCTTCTACGTGACTTTACCGAAAGAACCAAGAAGATGAATCCCTGCAGTCACGAAAGCTTTAAATCGAAATAGTTTTTTTTACTTTACATTTTACTGTGCAATACAGTATTGTAATTAATAAATACGTACGGTATATCGTTTATACAGTACGCTACTGTAAATTGCTCTGTTTTGCAAAATTATCACCGTTCTTTAAGACTCCTGGGTAGGCTAGGCCGTTTTCGACTTACAATATTTTCGACTTACAATATTTTCGACTTACAATATTTTCGACTTACAATATTTTCGACTTACAATATTTTCGACTTACAATATTTTCGACTTACAATATTTTCGACTTACAATATTTTCGACTTACAATATTTTCGACTTACAATATTTTCGACTTACAAAATTTTCGACTTACAAAATTTTCGACTTACAAAATTTTCGACTTACAAGATTTTCGACTTACAAGATTTTCGACTTACAAGATTTTCGACTTACAAGATTTTCGACTTACAAGATTTTCGACTTACAAGATTTTCGACTTACAAGATTTTCGACTTACATTATTTTCGACTTACTAAATTTTCGACTTACAAAATTTTCGACTTACGATGGGGTCGTCGTAACGCATCTCCGCCGTAAGTCGGGGACTACCTGTACATGAACGCGCACTCGGTAGACACGTGGCTAAGGGCAGAAGCGTGCTGACTTTGACGAAGGTTATACACACAGACAGAGATTCCACGCCGTGTAGCAAGCCTGGAACTTAGGTGCTGAACGATTTGGTGGGAAAGATCTCATTGCGATTTTTCTGACTGCGATTTGATTTGATTTGCGATTACATTTTTTAAAAGTCAAGCTTCGGTTCAATGTTCACTGTGTAATAGATTTAAAACACGTGGTAATGGAGCATTGCCACATGCAACCATCAAAATATGAACTGCTCTAGATATTCCAATGCAAGGATAAGAACTTAAAATATATTAATAGCCATGTACTTATAAAAAAAATAATAGAAATGGAACAATCGATCATAGAACAACTGTTAAGTTAAATAAAGTTATAATAATAAAAATTAAAAACAATTCAAATAAGAAATAGGAACTTTTAAAATCGCTAAAAAAATCGCAGCCTTTTGCAATTTCCTAATCGCATTGTTTCAAATTGCGATTTCGATTTTGAAATCGATTAATTAAATCATTCAGCCATCGCCTTGTAACACAACAGACTGTTGGGGCAAGTGGTGTTGTAATAGGTGCTCGCTAACAGCACCACCACACACATAAAGACAAAGGTCCCCCGTGTAGCCTTCAATAGACTGTTGGGGCAAGTGCTGTTAGTAGCAGCAGCGTCTACGAAGACCGGCACACGAGGGGGTGGGTGGCCAGCATTTGAGGCCGAGTCGACCTAGGGGAGACCCAGGTTACACACACACTGACACGCGCAGGGTTCTTCGCCCACGTTTGGTGAAATATGGTCGCAAATAAAATCAATCAACCACGGCCCTGGCTACGGATATTAGACGTTAATTCAAACGTTAAAGCAAGGAGGGGGGGCGGGCCTCTACGGGCCCTAGCGCCTTGCCTGAAATCCCCCCCCCCCCGCTCACCGTAGTGGGATGAGGCCCGACGTTAATTCAAACGTTAAGGTGGGAGGCCTCTACGGGCCCTAGCTCCTTGCCTGAAATCCCCCCCCCCCCGCTGCCCGCCACCCTGCTCACCGTAGCGGGATGAGGCCCGACGTTAATTCAAACGTTAAAGCAAGGCCTATACGGGCCCTAGCGCCTTGCCTGAAATCCCCCCCCCCCCCCGCTGCCCGCCACCCCGCTCACCGTAGCGGAATGAGGCCCGACGTTAATTCAAAAGTTAAGATGGGAAGCCTCTACGGGCCCTAGCGCCTTGCCTGAAACCTTCCCCCGCTCACCGTAGCAGGGGCGGCGGCTTCCCGGCCTTGCGCTCCATGCGTGCTTGAAGTGCGAGGTAGGCGCGTAGCCATCGCTTGTGCCCACGCTGTTGTTGTTGTTGGTGCTGCTGCTGCTGTTGTTGTTGCTGTTGCTGAGGACGGTGGAGGATGTGATGGTGATGGAGGAGGAGGGGAGGTCGCAGCAGCAGCAGCGGCCGCGAGGTGACGGCGGTCAGGGACCGCAGCGAGGCCGACAACGCGGCCATCAGTGCGGGGTGAGTGGTGGGTGAGTGGTGGGGGGAGTAGTGGAGGGAGTAAGGAAAGTGGTGGGGGGAGTGGTGGGGGGTGGGGTGAGTGGTGGGGGGGGAGCAAGGAAAGTGGTGGGGGGAGAAGTGGGGGGAGTAGTGGGGGGTGGGGGGAGTGGTGGCGAGTGGTTCGAGGAAGTGGTGGGGGGGAGAAGTGGGGGGTGGAGGAGTGAGTGGTGGGGGGAGTGAGGGGAGAAGTGGGGAGTGAGGGGAGTAGTGGGGGGGAATAGTGGGGGGTGGGGGGAGTGGTGGGGGGAGTGGTGGGGGGAGTGAGGGGAGTGGTGGGGGAGTAAGGAGAGAGGTGGGGGGAGTGGTGGGAGTAGTGGGGGTGGGGGGAGTGGTGGAGAGTGGTTCGGGGGAGTGGTGGGGGGGAGAAGTGGGGGGAGAAGTGGGGGGGGAGTGAGGGGTGGGGGGAGTGAGGGGAGAAGTGGGGAGTGAGGGGAGAAGTGGGGAGTGAGGGGAGTGGTGGGGGGAGTGGTGGGGGGGAGAAGTGGGGGGAGAAGTGGGGGGGTGGGGGAGTGAGGGGTGGGGGGATTGAGGGATGAGAAGTGGGGAGTGAGGGGAGTGGAGTGGTTGGGGGAGTGGTGGGGGGGAATAGTGGGGGGGGGGTGGGAGTGGTGGGGGTGGGGGGAGTGGGGGGAGTGGTGGCGAGTGGTTCGGGGGAGTGGCGGGGGGGGGGAAGTGGGGGGTGGGGGAGTGAGGGGAGTGGTGGGGGGAGTATTGGGGGGAGTAGTGGGGGGAGTGGGGGGATTAGTGGGGGTGGGGGGAGTGGTGGCGAGTGGTTCGAGGAAGTGGTGGGGGGGGTGATGGTGGGGAGTGGTGGGGGGGAGAAGTGGGGGGAGTGAGGGGAGAAGTGGGGGGTGGGGGAGTGGTGGGGGGAGTGAGGGGAATGGTGGGGGGGGGCACAGCAATGAGTGTGCTCAATCCACTGCTGGATGATTGTGCAGTGTTAGTCTATGGGCAATGTGAGTCTATGGGCAATGTGAGTCTATGGGTAATGTGAGTCTATGGGCAATGTGAGTCTGTGGGTAATGTGAGTCTATGGGTAATGTGAGTCTATGGGTAATGATAGTCTATGGGCAATGTTAGTCTATGGGCAATGTGAGTCTCTGGGTAATGATAGTCTATGGGCAATGTTAGTCTATGGGCAATGTGAGTCTATGGGTAATGATAGTCTATGGGCAATGTGAGTCTATGGGTAATGTTAGTCTATGGGCAATGTTAGTCTATGGGTAATGTTAGTCTAT
Organism: Lampetra fluviatilis; assembly: GCF_964198595.1. Taxonomy (NCBI): domain Eukaryota; kingdom Metazoa; phylum Chordata; class Hyperoartia; order Petromyzontiformes; family Petromyzontidae; genus Lampetra; species Lampetra fluviatilis. The sequence continues at coordinate 5,787,392 of NC_136341.1, read as the reverse complement.
GGGCAATGTTAGTCTATGGGCAATGTGAGTCTATGGGTAATGTTAGTCTATGGGCAATGTGAGTCTATGGGTAATGTTAGTCTATGGGCAATGTTAGTCTATGGGTAATGTTAGTCTATGGGCAATGTGAGTCTATGGGCAATGTGAGTCTATGGGTAATGTTAGTCTATGGGCAATGTTAGTCTATGGGTAATGATAGTCTATGGGTAATGATAGTCTATGGGCAATGTGAGTCTATGGGTAATGTTAGTCTATGGGCAATGTTAGTCTATGGGTAATGTTAGTCTATGGGCAATGTTAGTCTATGGGTAATGTTAGTCTATGGGCAATGTTAGTCTATGGGTAATGTTAGTCTATGGGCAATGTTAGTCTATGGGTAATGTTAGTCTATGGGCAATGTTAGTCTATGGGTAATGATAGTCTATGGGCAATGTGAGTCTATGGGTAATGTTAGTCTATGGGCAATGTTAGTCTATGGGTAATGTTAGTCTATGGGCAATGTTAGTCTATGGGTAATGATAGTCTATGGGCAATGTTAGTCTATGGGTAATGATAGTCTATGGGCAATGTTAGTCTATGGGTAATGATAGTCTATGGGCAATGTGAGTCTATGGGTAATGTTAGTCTATGGGCAATGTTAGTCTATGGGTAATGTTAGTCTATGGGCAATGTTAGTCTATGGGTAATGTTAGTCTATGGGCAATGTTAGTCTATGGGTAATGATAGTCTATGGGCAATGTGAGTCTATGGGTAATGTGAGTCTATGGGTAATGATAGTCTATGGGCAATGTTAGTCTATGGGCAATGTGAGTCTATGGGTAATGTTAGTCTATGGGCAATGTTAGTCTATGGGCATTGTTAGTCTATGGGCAATGTGAGTATATGGGCAATGTTAGTCTATGGGCAGTGTTAGTCTATAGGCAGTGTTAGTCTATGGGCAATGTTAGTCTGTGGGCAGTGTTAGTCTATGGGCAATGTTAGTCTATGGGCAATGTTAGTGCCACTCTGTGTAGTGCAGTGTCACTCTGTGTAGTGCAGTGTAGTGCAGTGCCACCCTGGGTAGTGCAGTGTAGTGCAGTGTCACTCTGTGTAGTGCAGTGTCACCCTGTGTAGTGTAGTGCAGTGTCACTCTGTGTAGTGCAGTGTAGTGCAGTGTCACTCTGTGTAGTGCAGTGTAGTGCAGTGTCACCCTGTGTAGTGCAGTGTCACTTTGTGTAGTGCAGTGTCACTCTGTGTAGTGCAGTGTAGTGCAGTGTCACTCTGTGTAGTGCAGTGCTACCCTATGTAGTGCAGTGTAGTGCAGCTCTGTGTAGTGCAGTGCCTCTGTGTAGTGCAGTGTCACTGTGTAGTGCAGTGTAGTGCAGTGCAGTGTCACTCTGTGTAGTGCAATGTAGTGCAGTGTAGTACAGTGTCACTCTGTGTAGTGCAGTGTCACTCTGTGTAGTGTAGTGCAGTGCCACCCTGTGTAGTGCAGTGTAGTGCAGTACCACCCTGTGTAGTGCAGTGTCACTCTGTGTAGTGCAGTGTAGTGCATTGCCACTCTGTGTAGTGCAGTGTAGTGCAGTGTAGTGCCACCCTGTGTAGTGCAGTGCCACTCTGTGTAGTGCAGTGTAGTGCAGTACCACCCTGTGTAGTGCAGTGTCACTCTGTGTAGTGCAGTGTAGTGCATTGCCACTCTGTGTAGTGCAGTGTAGTGCAGTACCACCCTGTGTAGTGTAGTGTCACTCTGTGTAGTGCAGTGTAGTGCAGTGCCACTCTGTGTAGTGCAGTGCCTCTGTGTAGTGCAGTGTCACCCTGTGTAGTGCAGTGTAGTGTAGTGTAGTGCAGCTCTGTGTAGTGCAGTACCACTCTGTGTAGTGCAGTGTAGTGCAGTGCCACCCTGTGTAGTGCAGTGTAGTGCAGCTCTGTGTAGTGCAGTGTCACTGTGTAGTGCAGTGTAGTTTAGTGCCACCCTGTGTAGTGCAGTACCACCCTGTGTAGTGCAGTGTCACTCTGTGTAGTGCAGTGTAGTGCAGTACCACCGTGTGTAGTGCAGTACCACCCTGTGTAGTGCAGTGTCACTCTGTGTAGTGCAGTGTAGTGCAGTACCACCGTGTGTAGTGCAGTGCCACCCTGTGTAGTGCAGTGTCACTCTGTGTAGTGCAGTGTAGTGCAGCGCCAATGGGGTGGGGGCGGGTTGGTGGTGGGGGGGGTGAGGGGCGGATCACCGCCCTCCATCTTAACGCGGAGGGGTTTTTGTGTTTCCCCTCCCCCCATCATCACCGCCGCATCACCGCCTCAAACTCCCCCCCCCCCACTACTCCGCCACGCGACGTCTCCGCGTCTCGGTTCGCGTCCGGGTGCTGGTGGTGGTGGTGGCTGCAACGTGAGGTGGTGGTGGTTGTTGTTGGTTGTGGTGGTTGTGGTTGTTGTGGTGGTGGTTGTGGAGAGAGGAGGAGGAAGAGAGGAGAGAGATGAGGGAGCAGCAGCCATGATAACGCGACGACTGCCTTAGCACCTCAGCGCTCACCGCACTATTTTAATTATCGAGACTTGGGCTTCAAATTTTTTTTTTGGCTTAACATCGTCTTATTCACGGTGACCCCCACCCACCCACCCATTTTACTTTAACAAATAACAAACAAATAAACGACGACCATCATTTAAAAATAGCCGTCTGAACGATTCGTATACGTTACGATAGGGGTGTAGGTTGTAGCTTCAGAACCACGTGGGGTTGGTGGTGGTGGTGGTGGTTGTGGTTGTTGCTGCTAACACGTTGGGGATACAAAGGTGGACGGGCAGAGCATCTGGGGCTTAGAGAGAGAGAGGAGTGGCTGTTAAGGACGAATTGCTGTTCGTAAAGGAACAAGAGGCATCTATCTCGTTCTTGTTGTGATCATCACTTTGGCGGGAGCCTCGCAATTGTAGCAAGTCAAGGGGGTGGTGGTGGTGGGGGGGGGTTGATGGATCAGTAGAAGACGGGAGGGGGAGAGGCTTGTGTGGGCTGTGAGGGAACTTTAAGTGGGCTGCGCGCTGCGAAACTTCTTTCGCACCGCACGTTGTCCTGCAGCTTGCCAGGGAGCGGTGGGTGGTGAGGGGAGGAATCCCTGGGGGTGAGTGAAGCGAGTGAGTTTGAGGTGGTGGTGAGTGAGTTTGAGGTGGTGAGTGAGGTTGTAGTGGTGAGTGAGAGTTAGGTTGTAGTGGTGAGTGAGAGTTAGGTTGTAGTGGTGAGTGAGAGTTAGGTTGTAGTGGTGAGTGAGTTTGAGGTGGTGAGTGAGAGTGAGGTTGTAGTGGTGAGTGAAGTTGAGGTGGTGAGTGAGTCTGTAGTGGTGAGTGTGAGGCTGTAGTGAGTTGAGTGTGAGGCTGTAGTGAGTTGAGTGTGAGGCTGTAGTGAGTTGAGTGTGAGGCTGTAGTGAGTTGAGTGTGAGGCTGTAGTGAGTTGAGTGTGAGGCTGTAGTGAGCACGATCTGCGAGTGGTGGTGGTGGAGGCTGTCACAGCCGCGGGATGGGCCGCTCACGAAGCCGCAGCTCTTCACGCACTCGCAGCCGCCACGGCCGAGGGAAGCGATCCTCACGGCGTAGATCTCGCTCGAAAGACCGAGGAGGTGGTGGTGGAGGTGGTGGTGGTGGTAGTAGTAAACGAGGTGGAGCAGAAGGTGGAGGTGGTGGTGGTGGTAGCAGCAGCAGCGGTGTACGAGGTAGTGGTAGTGGTGGTGGAGGCGATGGAAGAGGTGGTGGCGGTAGTAGCAGTAGCAGACGAACCAAAACAAAGAGTCGCAGCAGGGATAGAGACCGAGAGAGGGACAGGGAGAGAGACAGGGACAAAGAGAGAGACCGAGACGGTGGTGGAGGTGGTGGTGGTGGAGGCGGTGGTGGAGGTGGTGGCGGCAAGGCCGCTACAGACAGACGGAGTGCTGAAAGGGTTGACCAATTCGGCCGCAATGTGACGAAACGAAGCTTTCAAGACGACCGCGCCAAGCGAGAGGAGGAGGAGAGGCAAGCGGAGCTCGAGAAACAGCGGAGGATGTGAGTTTGTTTGTTTGTTTGTGGTTGTTGTTGTTTTTTAAACTACCCCCCCCCCCACACCGTGACCGCCTCGGCTTGCCTGAGCGCGTCCGGCGGGGCCGCGCGCGCGGTTTCCCCGCGGCGGATTCAGGCGAGGGGCGGGCGTTTGCCCCCGCGGCCTCACGGGCCGCGGCCTAGTTCGGCCGAACAGCGTTGTTGTGCGTGTTGTATATTGTGTCTGTTTTGTGTAAGTCGCGGTGTGTCTGTTTTGTGTAAGTAGTGTGTGTCTAAGTAGTGTGTGTGTTGTGTGTAAGTAGTGTGTGTCTGTGTTGTGTGTAAGTTGTGGTGTGTCTGTGTTATGTGCAAGTCCCAGTGTGTGTCTGTCTTGTGTCTAAGTAGTGTGTGTCTGTGTTGTGTGTAAGTTGTAGTGTGTGTGTTGTGTGTAAGTAGTGTGTGTGTCTGTGTTGTGTGTAAGTCGTGGTGTGTCTGTGTTGTGTGTAAGTCGCAGTGTGTGTCTGTGTTGTGTGTAAGTAGTGTGTGTGTGTTGTTTCAAAGTCGTAGTGTGTGTCTGTGTTATGTATTGTGCTGTTGTTGTGTGTAAGTCGCGGTGTGTGTCTGTGTGTAAGTAGTGTGTGTCTGTGTTGTGTCTAAGTAGTGTGTGTCTGTGTTATATCTGTGTTGTGTGTAAGTTGTAGTGTGTGTCTGTTGTGTTTAAGTCGTAGTGTGTGTCTGTGTTGTATCTGTGTTGTGTGTAAGTAGTGTGTGTGTCTGTTGTGTGTAAGTCGTAGTGTGTGTCTGTGTTGTGTGTAAGTAGTGTGTGTCTAAGTCGTGTGTGTCTGTGTTGTGTGTAAGTTGTAGTGTGTCTGTGTTGTGTGTAAGTAGTGTGTGTGTCTGTGTTGTGTGTAAGTTGCAGTGTGTGTCTGTGTTGTGTGTAAGTAGTGTCTGTGTTGTGTGTAAGTCGTAGTGTGTCTGTGTTGTGTGTAAGTCGCAGTGTAAGTCTCAGTGTGTGTCTGTGTTGTGTGTAAGTCGCAGTGTGTGTCTGTTGTGTGTAAGTCGCAGTGTGTCTGTGTTGTGTGTAAGTCGCAGTGTGTGTCTGTTGTGTGTAAGTAGTGTGTGTGTCTGTGTTGTGTGTAAGTCGCAGTGTGTCTGTGTTGTGTGTAAGTCGTAGTGTGTCTGTGTTGTGTGTAAGTCGTAGTGTGTGTCTGTGTTGTGTGTAAGTCGCAGTCTGTGTCTGTGTTGTGTGTAAGTCGCAGTGTGTGTTTGTGTTGTGTGTAAGTCGTAGTGTGTGTGTGTTGTGTGCAAGTCGTAGTGTGTGTGTGTTGTGTGTAAGTCGTAGTGTGTCTGTGTAAGTCGTAGTGTGTGCGTGTTGTGTGTAAGTCGTAGTGTGTCTGTGTAAGTCGTAGTGTGTGTGTGTTGTGTGTAAGTCGTAGTGTGTGCGTGTTGTGTGTAAGTCGTAGTGTGTCTGTGTAAGTCGTAGTGTGTGTGTGTTGTGTGTAAGTCGTAGTCTGTGTGTGTTGTGTGCAAGTCGTAGTGTGTGTGTGTTGTGTGCAAGTCGTAGTGTGTGCGTGTTGTGTGTAAGTCGCAGTGTGTGTTTGTGTTGTGTGTAAGTCGTAGTGTGTGTGTGTTGTGTGCAAGTCGTAGTGTGTGTCTGTGTTGTGTGTAAGTCGTCGTTTGTCTGTGTTGTGTGTAAGTAGTGTGTGTCTGTGTTGTGTGTAAGTCGCAGTGTGTGTGTCTGTTGTTGTGTGTAAGTCGTAGTGTGTGTCTGTGTTGTGTCTATGGTGTGGATGCGTGTCTGTGTTGTATTATCTGTTGTGTCTATGGTGTGGTTGTGTGTCTGTGTTGTAGTGTATGTTGTGTGCTGTATACTTTGATGTTGACTACCTCGCCTGGTATATAGGAGGTCGTGGGTTCGATCCCAACCCCGTGACGTCTGTTGCTGTTTATTTGGAGTTTTTGTCTCTCATCATCATCACGGTGGCTAGGAGATGTTGACTACCTCGCCTGGTGTGCAGGAGGCCGTGGGTTCGATCCCGACCCTGACGACGCCTGCTGCTGCTGTGTATTTGGAGTTTGTTAAAAACGTGGGAACACCAGGGCATCCTTCCAATCCCACTGAATCTGTCCAGGAGCCCAAACAGCTGTCACAGTGTCAGGATTAAGGACCACCCTGTAGGGCTGATCTTTTCTGACATTGCGATTGCGAAGGCAAGCTTCAGTTCAATATTCACGGTGTTATAGATTTAAAACATGTGATGGAGCATTTCCACATGATACCATCAAAATATGAACTGCTTCTCTCTATTCTAATGCAAGGATGAGAACCAGAGGTCGCAAACGGGTTTTGATTCCTTACCCGTACCCGGCCGCACCAGGGTCGCAAATGGGTACCCGTACCCGGTCGGGTACGGGTACCCATTCCCTACCCGTACCCTACCCGAAATAAGTGACACACGGTGACTCACCAGTGACTCACGGCCTACCCGTACCCTGCCGCACCAGGGTCGCAAACGGCTACCTGTACCCGGCCGGGTACGGGTAGCCGGGTATTGGGTAGGGTGCGGATATCGGGTACCTGGTTGCGACCTCTGATGAGAACTTAAAATAAATGAATTGCTTCCGACATGTATTTATTAAAATGTTTTAATTGAAATACAACGATCAACCATAGAACAATTGTGAAGTTAAATAAAGTTAAATTTCGATTTAAATTTCGACTTAAAGCTTTCGTGACTGCAGGGATTCATCTTCTTGGTTCTTTCGGTAAAGTCACGTAGAAGGGAAGTATTAAAATAATAAAAATAAAACATAATAAAGTAAAATATTAACATAATAAAATAATAAAAATAAAACATAATAAAGTAAAATATTAACATAATAAAATAATAAAAATAAAACATAACAAAGTAAAATATTAACATAATAAAAATAAAACATAATTAAATAAATTCTCACGACGTTTCGGCCACAACACAAAGGAGCCGCCCTAATAATAAATAATATTAAAATAATAATAAAAAATAAAACCAATTCCAATAAGAAAGAAATAGGACTTTTAAAATCGCAAACAATCTGCAGCCTTTGCGATTTAATTATCGCATTGTTTCAAATTGCGATTAATCGATTTTGAAATCGATCAATCGTTCAGCCATCCCGCCCTGCTCACAGACGCCACCCGCCCTCGGCTGTTCGCTTGCGAGATCACCGCCTCTCTCCTGCCCTCGGAGATCCCCGCATCGCCCTTCCACAACTTCCCCCAACAGATGGCTCTGTCTGCGTGTCTGCGTGTCTGTGTGTCTGCGTGCGTGTCTGTGTGTGTCTGTGTGAGTGTCTGCGTGTCTGTGTGTCTGCGTGCGTGTCTGTGTGTGTCTGTGTGAGTGTCTGCGTGTCTGTGTGTCTGCGTGCGTGTCTGTGTGTGTCTGTGTGAGTGTCTGCGTGTCTGTGTGTCTGCGTGCGTGTCTGTGTGTGTCTGTGTGAGTGTCTGCGTGCATGTCTGCGTGTCTGTGTGTCTATGTACGTGTCTGTGTGCGTGTCTGTGTGTTTGTGTGCGTGTCTGTGTCTCTGTCTGTGTGCGTGTCTGTGTGTCTATGTGCTTGTTTGTGTGTGTGTGTGTCTGTGTGTCTATGTGCGTGTCTGCGTGCGTGTCTGCGTGCGTGCGTGTCTGCGTGCGTGTCTGTGTGTCTGCGTGCGTGTCTGCGTGCGTGTCTGCGTGTGTGTCTGCGTGCGTGTCTGTGTGTCTATGTGCGTGTCTGTGTGTCTATGTGCGTGTCTGTGTGCGTGTCTGTGTCTGTGTGCTTGTCTCCATGTCTGTTTCTGTGTGCGTGTCTGTGCGTGCTTGTGCGTGTCTCTGAATGTCTCTGCGTGTCTGCGTCTGTGTGTTTGTGTGTGTGTTTGCGTCTCTGCGTGCGTGTCTGCTAGTGTGTGTCTGCTAGTGTGTGTCTGCTAGTGTGTGTCTGCATCTGTGTGTGTCTGCGTCTGTGTGTGTCTGCTAGTGTGTGTCTGCTAGTGTGTGTCTGCATCTGTGCGTGTCTGCGTCTGCGCGTGTCTGTTAGTGCGTGTCTGTGGAGCCGAGGGGATTTTGGCCTCACCCCCCTTCCCCCCAAGACCTCAGAAATGCTGAGCAAACCTGTAACGTGAGGTCACCGTTGTTTATCTTAAGGATGCTAACAGGTGAGACGCTGCAGGCTACTCGCTTAAAGGGGGGACCGCCACGGTGGCTAGGAGATGTTGACTACCTCGCCTGGTACGCAGGAGGTCGTGGGTTCGATCCCGACCCTGACGACGCCTGCTGCTGTATATTTGGAGTTTGCGTGTCTCTCTCTCTCATCATCATCATCACGGTGGCTAGGAGATGTTGACTACCTCGCCTGGTACGCAGGAGGTCGTGGGTTCGATCCCGACCCTGACGACGCCTGCTGCTGTATATTTGGAGTTTGCGTGTCTCTCTCTCTCATCATCATCATCACGGTGGCTAGGAGATGTTGACTACCTCGCCTGGTACGCAGGAGGTCGTGGGTTCGATCCCGACCCTGACGACGCCTGCTGCTGTATATTTGGGGTTTGCGTGTCTCTCTCTCTCATCATCATCATCACGGTGGCTAGGAGATGTTGACTAGCTCGCCTGGTACGCAGGAGGTCGTGGGTTCGATCCCGACCCAGACGACGCCTGCTGTTGTAGATGTGGAGGCTGCGTCTCTCTCTCTCTCTCTCTCCCCGTGGTCGCGTGGATTTTTCTCCGGTTTTCTCCCCTCCGCCTTGAGAATCGACGTCACGCCCTCAGAGTATTTGACCAACTGATAGAAACTTCCACGCGATGATGACGACGATAGCCACCGTGATGATGATGAGAGAGAGACACGCAGACTCCAAATATACAGCAGCAGCGGGCATCGTCAGGGTCGGGATCGAACCCACGACCTCCTGCATACCAGGCGAGGTAGTCAACATCTCCTAGCCACCGTGGTGATGATGATGAGAGAGAGAGAGACACGCAAACTCCAAATATACAGCAGCAGCAGGCGTCATCAGGGTCGGGCTCCAACCCACGACCTCCTGCGTACCAGGCGAGGTAGTCAACATCTCCTAGCCACCGTGATGATGATGATGATGATAATGAGAGAGACACAGACCTCCTGTAGACCAGGCGAGGTAGTCAACATCTCCTAGCCACCGTGATGATGATGATGATGATGATAATGAGAGAGACACAGACCTCCTGTAGACCAGGCGAGGTAGTCAACATCTCCTAGCCACCGTGGTGATGATGATGAGAGAGACACAGACCTCCTGTAGACCAGGCGAGGTAGTCAACATCTCCTAGCCACCGTGATGATGATGATGATGATAATGAGAGAGACACAGACCTCCTGTAGACCAGGCGAGGTAGTCAACATCTCCTAGCCACCGTGGTGATGAAAATGATGAGAGAGACACAGACCTCCTGTAAACCAGGCGAGGTAGTCAACATCTAGCCACCGTGGTGATGAAAATGATGAGAGAGACACAGACCTCCTGTAAACCAGGCGAGGTAGTCAACATCTCCCAGCCACCGTGATGATGATGAGAGAGACACAGACCTCCTGCACACCAGGTGAGGTAGTCAACATCTAGCCACCATGATGGAGAGAGAGAGCGAGACACGCAAACTCCAAATATACAGCAGCAGCAGCAGGCATCGTCAGGGTTGGGCTCCAACCCACGACCTCCTGCGTACAAGGCGAGGTAGTCAACATCTCTTAGCCACCGTGATGATGTTGACGGAGAGAGAGAGAGACACGCAGACTCCACGAACGCAGCAGCAGCAGCGGGCGTCGTCGGGATCGTCGTCCCGCGCCGGCTCGCTAAACCTCCCCGTCCCACCCCTCCCTCCCGCCCCCCTCCAGCCGCCAGCAGGAGATGGAGGAGCGTCTGGTGGCGGAGGAGACGGCGCGTCGCGTGGAGGAGCTGGTGGCACGTCGCGTGGAGGAGGAGCTGGAGCGGCGGCGGGAGGAGATTGAGCAGGAGGTGCTGCGCCGGGTGCACGACGCCAAGCGCGTCATGGAGCGCCAGATGCTGGACGAGCTGGAGAGGCAGCGGCAGCAGGAGGTGGCGGCGCAGAGAGCCAGAGAGGTGGGAGGCGCGGAGAGAGACGCAGAGAGACACACGGAGACATGCAGAGACACACAGAGACACACAGAGAGACAGACACACAGAGACACACGGAGACACACGGAGACACACAGAAACACACAGAGACACACAGAAACACACAGACACACAGAGACCCACAGAGACACACAGAGACCCACAGAGACACACGGAGACACACAGAGACACACAGAGACACACAGAGACACACAGAGAGACACAGAGAGACAGAGACACACAGAGACACACGGAGACATACGGAGACACACAGAGACACACAGAGAGACACAGAGAGACAGAGACACACAGACACACGGAGACATACGGAGACATACGGAGACACACAGAGAGCCAGAGAGGTGAGAGACGCAGAGAGACGCACGGAGACACAGACACACGCAGACACACAGAGAGACACAGAGAGACAGACACACAGAGAGACACAGAGAGACAGACACACAGAGAGACACAGAGACAGACACACAGAGAGACACGGAGACACACAGAGAGCCAGAGAGGTGAGAGACGCACAGAGACCCAGAGACATGCCGAGACACACAGAGACACACAGAGAGACACAGAGAGACAGAGACACACGGAGACACACGGAGACACACGGAGACACACGGAGACACACAGAGACACACAGAGACACACAGAGAGACACAGAGAGACAGAGACACACAGAGACACACGGAGACATACGGAGACATACGGAGACACACAGAGAGCCAGAGAGGTGAGAGACGCAGAGAGACGCACGGAGACACAGACACACGCAGACACACAGAGAGACACAGAGAGACAGACACACAGAGAGACACAGAGAGACAGACACACAGAGAGACACGGAGACACACAGAGAGCCAGAGAGGTGAGAGACGCAGAGAGACGCACAGAGACCCAGAGACATGCCGAGACACACAGAGACACACAGAGACACACAGACTCTGTACACAGAGACACAGACACACACAGAGACCTGCAGACTCTGGACACAGAGACCCACAGACTCTGTGTCTGTGTCTCTGTGTACAGAGTCTGTGTGTTTCGGTGTACAGAGTCTGTGGGTCTCTGTGTACAGTCTGTGTGTCTCTGTGTGTGTCTGTGTCTCTGTGTACAGAGTCTGTGTGTGTGTGTGTGTGTACGGAGTCTGTGTGTCTCTGCGTACAGAGTCTGTGTGTCTCTGCGTACAGAGTCTGTGTGTCTTTGTGTGTGTCTGTGGGTCTCTGTGTACAGAGTCTGTGTGTCTCTTTGTACAGAGACCCACAGACACACACAGAGACACACAGACTCGGTACACAGAGACACACAGAGACGCACAGAGAGATACAGAGAGGTGAGACATGGAGAGATGCACGGGGAGATACATAGACACACAGAGACATGTTGTTTGCTGTTTGTAATGGTGGTGGTGATGGTGGTGATGATGGTAATGGTGATGATGACGATGGTGGTGGTGGCTGATGGCGGTGATGGCGATGATGGTGGTGTTGGCTCTGATGGTGATGACGGTAACGGTGGTGATGGCGATGGTGATGATAGTGATGATGGCGGTGATGGCGGTGATGGCGGTGATGATGGTGATGGCGATGATTGCGATGATGGCGATGACGATGGCGTTGATGGCGGTGATGGTGATGATGGTGATGGCGATGGTGGTGATGGTGATGGTGATGGCGGTGATGATGGTGATGGCGGTGATGATGGTGATGTCGGTGATGATGGCGTTGATGACGATGGTGACGACGATGACGATTGCAACGATGTTGTAGGAAGAGGAGCGCAAGAAGCGTGAGGAGCTGGAGAGAATCCTGGAGGAAAACAATCGCAAGATTGCGGACGCCCAGGCCAAGCTGGTACGTCACCCCGCAGTACAGTACAACCACCGCCCTGCGGAACACCGCTACACCAGCTACGCGTTTGAGGCTGAGTCGACCTAGGGGGGGGGAGGCACCATGACCGGTTCAGATAATCGTCACTGGTGGTGTTGGTGGTGCCGTGAGAGGGAATCGAACTCGGGTCTCTGGTTGGTTTGTAGCGCAGCGTAGCGCCACACCACACACACAACAACAACAACAACCGCCATTCGCCACTAAGTGGCGGTGACGTCACCACGACGCTTGTGCCAGGCCATGTGCACCTTGAGGCTGCCACGTGAAGTGTCGAACGCCCGCTGGCAGGAGGTCACGGGGCAGACCCAGCAGGTGCCACGGGTCGACTGAGTGAGATGACCGAGATGACTGGCTGATGCACCACCTGTGCCCCCTCCGTTGTTGTTGGAGGGCGACTGCCTCCAACTGCCCAGTAGCGTCCTTCACGAGCCTCCTCCACTGAGGCCGATCTTGACACCGCTGGTACCAGTCATAGGCAAGTCCACTCAGCTCCACGTCCTCCTGTACCACATCACTCCATCTCTTCTCTAGCCCGTGCCGCGCCCGTTTAGCCCCCTGGATCCGGCCGAACAAAAGCTGTTTAGGCATGCGGTGGCTGGGCATGCGGGCTACATGACCCAGCCAACGCAGCCTTGCCTGCCGGAGGAGCTCACTGATGGGACTTTGCCCAGATCTTTCAAGGACTTGTGAGCACCTCACACAATCCAGCCTGGTTAAACCCAGGATGGATCGTAGGCAGGCCAGCCTAAATGTTTCCAACCGGCTAAGATGCTCCGCTAGGGGGGTCCACGTTTCGCAAGCGTAGAGAAGGGAGGGAATGACCGTGGCCGAGAAGACCTGAAGCTTCGTGCGGAGCGACAGACCAGGTAGCTTCCACACAGCGTTACGCAACCGATGAAAAGATATTGCCGCTCGACTGATTCGGAGTGAGACCTCTGCTGATAAACTGGAGCCGGTCATGAGCACACTGCCCAGGTATGGGAAACTCTCCACTCTCTCCACTACTGCCCCATCACCGATTGGGAGTTGTGGGGGCGGAGTGCCCGATGGTACAAAATACCCAGGCAGGTGCTTAGTTTTGGTGGGGCTGATGGTAAGGCCCCACCTCTTAGTGGCACACTCCAGTCTCAACAGCAGCGTCTCCAACTCCTCTTCTGAATGAGCAGCTATTACCAAATCATCGGCATACGTAACGTGGTTGACCAATAGGGAGCCATCCCTTGATCGCACCCGGGCGTCGATCAGCCTCCCATTATATCTGTACCAAATGGTAATTCCCCCGGTACAGCTACTGAAGGCTTCACGAACTACGCAGTCGAAATAGATGTTAAATAATGTGGGAGCCAGAGGACATCCCTGTCGCACCCCAAGGTGTACAGGGAAAGGCTCCGACTCCCGGCCACGTAGTTTTACCCGGGCCCGCTCACCATCATGAAGGTCCTTAATGATCGTGAGCAGAGGGTCAGGGACTCCGAAAGCACGAAGAACAACCCAGAGCCCAGTCCTACTGATGGTATCATAGGCCTTGACCAGGTCAATAAAGCAGAGATGTAGGTCTTTTTGGAATTCCCTACACCTCTGCTGTAGCAGACAGACAGAAAATATGGCATCTGTGCAGGACCGCCCTTTCCTGAAACCGCATTGGGGCTCCGCAAGCCTCTCCTCAGCGTGCCTAGCAAGGCGATGTTGAATAATCCTTGCCAGGACCTTACCCGGCACACTGAGGACAGACACACACAGACACACACACACACAGACACACACACACACAGACACACACACAGACACACACACAGACACACACACAGACACACACACACAGACACACACACAGACACACACACAGACACACACACACAGACACACACACACACAGACACACACACACACAGACACACACACAGACACACAGACACACACAGACACACACACAGACACACACACAGACACACACACACAGACACACACACACACACAAACACACACACACAGACACACAGACACACACAGACACACACACACACAGACACACACACAGACACACACACTCTCGCCTCACACGCACTCGCACACACACTCGCACCACCCGACACCACACCCACCACCCCACACCACCCCACACCACCCCACACCACCCCACACCACCCCTGTGTGTGTCGCAGTGCCTGGCCTCCGTGGTGGCGGGGGTAGCGCATTGGGCCTTGTCCAGCTGCTGCCCCTCGCCGCTGACACCACTTGCCCCGACACTCCACTAGCAGTCGCTACGTCGTCGTGGTGGTGGTGGTGCTGGTGGTGCTGGTGGTGGTGGTGATGGGCGTGGTGGTGCTGGTGGTGGTGGTGGTGATGGTGGTGTTGGTGTTGGTGGTGGTGGTGATGGGCGTGCTGGTGGTGGTGGTGGTGATGGTGGTGTTGGTGGTGTTGGTGATGGGGCGTGATGGACGTGGTGGTGATGGGCGTGGTGGTGCTGGTGGTGGTGGTGCTGGTGGTGCTGGTGGTGGTGGTGATGGACGTGGTGGTGGTGGGCGTGGTGGTGGTGGTGATGGTGGTGTTGGTGGTGGTGCTGGTGGGGCGTGATGGACGTGGTGGTGATGGGCGTGGTGGTGCTGGTGGTGGTGGGCGTGGTGGTGGTGGTGATGGTGATGGTGGTGTTGGTGGTGGTGCTGGTGGTGCTGGTGGGGCGTGATGGACGTGGTGGTGATGGGCGCGGCACCTTTGTGCGTGTTGCGCGAAGGCGGAGGAGCAGCTGCGCATCGTGGAGGAGCAGCGCAAGATCCACGAGGAGCGCGTCAAGCTGGAGAAGGAGAAGGAGCGGCAGAAGAAGGAGGAGCAGAAGCTGATCCTGGGCAAGGGGAACACGCGGCCACGGCTCTCCTTCAGCCTCAAGACGCCCTGAGGGAGAGAGACACAGAGAGAGACACAGAGACACACACAGAGAGACACAGAGACACGCGGCCACGGCTCTCCTTCAGCCTCAAGACGCCCTGAGGGAGAGAGAGACAGAGAGAGACACAGAGACACACACAGAGAGACACAGAGACACGCGGCCACGGCTCTCCTTCAGCCTCAAGACGCCCTGAGGGAGAGACACACAGAGAGAGACACAGAGACACACACAGAGAGACACAGAGACACACAGAGAGAGACACAGAAACACGCGGCCACGGCTCTCCTTCAGCCTCAAGACGCCCTGAGGGAGAGAGACACACAGAGAGAGACACAGAGACACACAGAGAGACACAGAGACACGCGGCCACGGCTCTCCTTCAGCCTCAAGACGCCCTGAGGGAGAGAGACACAGAGACACACACACAGAGAGACACAGAGACACACAGAGAGAGACACGGAGACACGCGGCCACGGCTCTCCTTCAGCCTCAAGACGCCCTGAGGGAGAGAGACACACAGAGAGAGACACAGAGACACACAGAGAGACACAGAGACACACAGAGAGAGACACGGAAACACGCGGCCACGGCTCTCCTTCAGCCTCAAGACGCCCTGAGGGAGAGACACACACAGAGAGACACACAGAGACACACAGAGAGACACAGAGACACACAGAGAGAGACACGGAGACACGCGGCCACGGCTCTCCTTCAGCCTCAAGACGCCCTGAGGGAGAGAGACACACAGAGAGAGACACAGAGACACACAGAGAGACACAGAGACACACAGAGAGAGACACAGAAACACGCGGCCACGGCTCTCCTTCAGCCTCAAGACGCCCTGAGGGAGAGACACACACAGAGAGACACACAGAGACACACACAGAGAGACACAGAGACACACACAGAGAGACACAGAGACACACACAGAGAGACACAGAGACACACACAGAGAGACACAGAGACACACACAGAGAGACACAGAGACACACGGAGAGAGAGACACAGAAACACGCGGCCACGGCTCTCCTTCAGCCTCAAGACGCCCTGAGGGAGAGACACAGAGACACACACAGAGAGACACACACAGAGAGACACACACAGAGAGACACACACGGAGACACGCGGAGAGGGAGACACGGAGACACGCACAGAGAGACACACACAGAGAGAGACACAGAAACACGCGGCCACGGCTCTCCTTCAGCCTCAAGACGCCCTGAGGGAGGGAGACAGAGACACACAGAGACACACACAGAGAGACACACAGAAACACGCGGAGAGAGAGACACACACGGAGAGACACAGAGACACACAGAAAGAGAGACACACACAGAGAGAGAGACACAGAGACACACAGAGAGACACGGAGAGACACACAGAGAGGGAGAGACACACGGAGAGACACGGAGAGAGAGACACGGAGAGACACGCGGATAGAGACACGCGGAGAGACACGCGGAGAGACACAGAGAGGGAGAGACACACGGAGAGACACGGAGAGGGAGAGACACGCAGAGAGAGAGACACGCAGAGAGAGAGACACGCAGAGAGAGACACGCAGAGAGACACGCAGAGAGAGACACAGAGAGACACGCGGAGAAACACACAGAGAGAGACACGCAGAGAGAGAGACACGCAGAGAGACACGCAGAGAGAGACACGCAGAGGGAGACACAGAGAGAGAGAGAGACACAGACAGACACGGAGAGAGAGACACGCGGAGAGAGAGACACACGTGGAGAGAGAGACACAGAGACACGCAGAGGGACACACGGAGAGACACACACAGGGATACCCACGGAGATACGTTCAGACACACCCACTGCATACACACACATGTCCTCTCACACCTGTGTCCACCTACGGCCCCGTACCAGGCTAGGTTCACGCCGGCCTCCCATCCACTGTGTGTCCCCACGTTGCTGTTAATGGAACCCAGTTCCAGACACCCCTTTGATCTCTCTCCTGCAAGAGCTCCCATTCTTCTTCCGTGTCAAACTCACCACCACCACCATCATCATAACCATCATCATCATCACCACCACCATCATAACCACCACCACCACAACCACCATCACCATCATCACCATCATCATCACCACCATCATCACCACCATCATCATCATCATCACCATCATCATCACCACCACCATCATAACCACCATCATAACCACCATCATCATCATCACCACCATCATCACCACCATCATAACCACCATCATCATAACCATCATCATCACCACCACCATCATAACCACCATCATAACCACCATCATAACCACTACCGCCAACACCATCACCACCACCATCACCACCACCACCATCACCACCACCACCATCACTACAATCACCACCATCACCATCACCACCATCACTACGATCACCACCATCACCACCACCATCACCACCACCACCACCATCACCACCACCACCATCACTACAATCACCACCATCACCACCATCACTACGATCACCACCATCACCACCACCATCACCACCACCATCACCACCATCACCACCATCACCACCACCATCACCACCATCACCACCATCACCACCATCACCACCACCATCACCACCATCACCACCACCATCACCACCATCACGCGCAGCGTGTAGGGTGAGTTACTTGTGGGTCAATCGATTATGGGTGCTGAGGGGAGGGCGGGCGGGGGGGGGGGGGGAATTTTGTGACGGTGGTCGGGAGGTGAACCCAGTGGAGTGCGGTGAAATTCGGCGTTTGCCGCGCGAATCCGGTGCCTCGAGGGGAGGCGCACGTACACATGAACAAACGTACACATGAACACACGCACACATGAACACACGTACACATGAACACACGTACACATGAACACACGCACACATGAACAAACGTACACATGAACACACGCACACATGAACAAACGTACACATGAACAAACGTACACATGAACACACGTACACATGAACACACGTACACATGAACACACGTACACATGAACACACGTGAACACACGTGGACACACATGAACACACGTACACATGAACACAGTACACATGAACAAACGTACACATGAACAAACGTACACATGAACACACGTACACATGAACACACGTGGACACACATGAACACACATGAACACACGTACGCATGAACAAACGTACACATGAACACACGTGGACACACGTGGACACACGCAAATGACAACCGAGATGCATTCACATCGAAGCACGGAATCGCAACAAAGGCAAAGGTCCCCTGTGTAGCCTCTAGCAGGCCGCAGGGGCAAGTGCTGTGAGCAGCAGCAGCAGCTGTGAAGGTAGACACAAGCAAAGGTCCCCCGTGTAGCCTCTAGCAGGCCGCAGGGGCAAGTGCTGTGAGTAGCGAGCAGCAGCAGCAGCTGTGAAGGCTACCGGCGCTGTGGCGCACGAGGGGGGGGGGTGGGTGGTCAGCAACCACGCCCGGCCGCCTTTGTCTCCCCAGTTTACCACAGCACCAGGTGCTCGTTTGAGGCCGAGTTGACCTAGGAGAGGGCCGGCACCAGTTTAAATATTTGGCAATGTTGGTCGCGAGTGGAAATCGGACACAGACGAAGACAAAGACACACACAGACACGCACACACACAGACACACACACAGACACACACGCACACAGACACGCACACACACACAGACACTCACACAGACAGACACGCACACACAGACACGCACACACACACACACAGACACACACACAGACACACACGCACACAGACACGCACACAGACACGCACACACACACAGACACTCACACAGACAGACACGCACACACAGACACGCACACAGACACACACACACAGACACTCACACAGACAGGCACACACACAGACACGCACACACACACACAGACACACACACACAGACACCCACACAGACACCCACACAGACACACACACAGACACACACACAGACACCCACACAGACACCCACACAGACACCCACACAGACACCCACACAGACACCTACACAGACACACAGACAGACACCCACACAGACACCCACACAGACACCTACACATACACACAGATAGACACCCACATAGACACAGACAGACATTCACACAGACACACAGACACACAGACACACACATAGACACTCACACAGACACACACATAGATACACACACATACTCACACATACACAGACACCCACACAGATACCCACATAGACACCCATACACACAGACACGCACAAAGAGACACAGACACACACAGACACACACAGACACTCAAACAGACACATAGACACCCACACAGACACCCACATAGACACACACAGACACCCATACATTCAGACACGCACAAAGAGACACAGACACGCACACAGACACACAGACACCCACACACAGACAAACAACAACCAATACCGCCATTCGCCACTAAGTGGCGGTGACGTCACCACGACGCTTGTGCCAGGCCAGACAGACACACACACCCACAGACAGACACGCACAGACACACAGATACACACAGACGCGCACAGACACGCACCCACACACCCACAGACAGACACACACCCACACACAGACACGCACAGACACACAGATACACACAGACGCGCACAGACACGCACCCACACACCCACAGACAGACACACACCCACACACAGACACGCGCACAGACACCGCGTGTAGTTTTTCTGTTTTGGGGGGGGGGGGGGGCTGGCGAGGGGGGGGGCTGTAGGGGGGAGGGGTTGGGGGGGGTTGGGGGGAGTGAGGCTCGGGACTTGTTTTGTAACGGACCCCTCCGTCATTCTCGTCGTCGTCAACGTCGTCGTTGCGATCGTCGCGAACTTCGTGAACGTCGCGATCGTCGCCGTGAACGTCGCGATCTTCGTCAACGTCGTCATCGATCAACGTCGCGATCGTCGTCGCGAACGTCGCGATCGTCGTCGTGAACGTCGTCGTCGCGAACGTTGCGAATGTCGCAAACGTCGTCATCAACGTCGCGATCGTCGTCGCGAACGTCGCGAATGTCGTGGTTCGTCGGGGGTGACGGTGGCGGTGGTGGCTGCTGCTGCGCCACGCGGTTGCCAATTAAAGAGCTCCTCACGACGACGACTCCACCACCGCTCCGCCTCGCTGCTCGCTCGCTCTGTAGTCAACGCGCACGGTGGTGGTGGTGGTGGTGCACAGTGTGGTGGTGGTGTGTAGTGGTGGTGGTGGTGCACAGTGTGGTGGTGGTGCACAGTGTGGTGGTGGTGTGTAGTGGTGGTGGTGGTGGTGTGTAGTGGTGGTGGTGGTGCACAGTGTGGTGGTGGTGTGTAGTGGTGGTGGTGCACAGTGTGGTGGTGATGCACTGTGTGGGGGTGGTGGTGGTGTGTAGTGGTGGTGGTGCACTGTGTGGTGGTGGTGGTGTGTAGTGGTGGTGGTGCACAGTGTGGTGGTGCACAGTGTGGTGGTGGTGGGGGTGGTGGTGCACAGTGTGGTGGTGGTGGTGCACAGTGTGGTGGTGGTGGTGCACAGTGTGGTGGTGGTGGTGCACAGTGTGGTGGTGGTGGTGCACAGTGTGGTGGTGTTGGTGCACAGTGTGGTGGTGGTGCACAGTGTGGTGGTGGTGGTGCACAGTGTGGTGGTGGTGGTGCAGTGTGGTGGTGGTGGTGCACAGTGTGGTGGTGGTTGTGTGGTGGTGGTGGTGGTGCACAGTGTGGGGGTGGTGGTTGTGTGGTGGTGGTGCACAGTGTGGGGGTGGTGGTGCACAGTGTGGGGGTGGTGGTTGTGTGGTGGTGGTGGTGGTGCACAGTGTGGTGGTGGTGCACAGTGTGGTGGTGGTGGTGGTGCACAGTGTGGTGGTGCGGGTGCACAGTGTGGTGGTTGTGTGGTGGTGGTGCACAGTGTGGTGGGGGTGGTGTGGTGGTGCACAGTGTGGTGGGGGTGGTGTGGTGGTGCACAGTGTGGTGGGGGTGGTGTGGTGGTGCACAGTGTGGTGGGGGTGGTGTGGTGGTGGTGGTGGTGGTGCACAGTGTGGTGGGGGTGGTGTGGTGGTGCACAGTGTGGTGGGGGTGGTGGTGGTGCACAGTGTGGTGGAGGTGGTGCGGGTGCACAGTGTGGTGGGGGTGGTGTGGTGGTGCACAGTGTGGTGGGGGTGGTGTGGTGGTGCACAGTGTGGTGGGGGTGGTGCGGGTACTCAGTGTGGTGGGGGTGTTGTGGTGGTGCACAGTGTGGTGGGGGTGGTGTGGTGGTGCACAGTGTGGTAATGGGGCAGTTGTGGAGAGAGTGGAGTGTTTCCCATACCCGGGCAGTGTGCTCATGACCGGCTCCGGTCGGAAATCTCACTCCGAATCAGTCGAGTGGCATTATCTTTTCATCGCTTGCGTAACGCTGTGCGGAAGCTACCTGGTCTGTCGCTCCACACGAAGCTTCAGGTCCCTCCGTTCTCTACGCTTGCGAAACGTGGACCCCCTTAATGGACCATCTTTGCCGGTTAGAAACATTTAGGCTGGCCTGTCTACGATCCATCCTGTGTTTTACCAGCAGGCTGGATTGTGTGAGGAGTTTACAATTCCTGACAGATTTGTAAAAAAAAGTCCCATCGGTGAGCTCCTGCGGTAGGCAAGGCTGCGTTGGCTGGGTCATGTAGCCCGCATGCCCAGCCACCGCATGCCTAAACAGCTTTTGTTCGGCCGGATCGAGGGGGCTAAACGGGCGCGGCACGGGCTAGAGAAGAGATGGAGTGATGTGGTTCAAAGGGACATGGAGCTGAGTGGACTTGCCGATGACTGGTTCCAGCGGTGTCAAGATCAGCATCTGTGGAGGAGGCTCGTGAAGGACCCTACTGGGCAGTTGGAGGCAGTCGCCCTCCAACAACAACGGAGGGCGGAGGAGCGACGCTCACAACAACGAGCGGAGCGCCGGGTGGCTAAAGCACAGCGAGTTGGCACAGTAGGGGCCACAGGTGGTGCATCAGCCAGTCATCTCGGTCATCTCGGTCAGTCGACCCGTGGCACCTGCTGGGTCTGCGCCGTGACCTCCTGCCAGCGGGCGTTCGACACTTCACGTGGCCTCAAGGTGCACATGGCCTGGCACAAGCGTCGTGGTGACGTCACCGCCACTTAGTGGCGAATGGCGGTTGTTGTTGAACAGTGTGGTGGTGGTTGAATACAGTGTACACAGTGTGAACAACCACCACCACTCTGTACAACAACCACCATCACTCTGTACAACAACAACAACCACCACCACTCTACAACCACCACCATGGGCCAGGATTGTGAGCCCGGCGGATGAAACTCGTTGGCACAACAGAGGGCACAGCTGGTGCACCTAGCCTGGCACAGCAGTACAACCCATGTCACCTGCTGGGTCTGTCCCGTGACCTGCACCTAGCCTGGCACAGCAGTACAACCCATGGCACCTGCTGGGTCTGTCCCGTGACCTCCTGCACCTAGCCTGGCACAGCAGTCAACCCATGGCACCTGCTGGGTATGTCCCGTGACCTCCTGCACCTAGCCTGGCACAGCAGTCAACCCATGGCACCTGCTGGGTCTGTCCCGTGACCTGCTGCACCTAGCCTGGCACAGCAGTCAACCCATGGCACCTGCTGGGTCTGTCCCGTGACCTCCTGCACCTAGCCTGGCACAGCAGTCAACCCATGGCACCTGCTGGGTCTGTCCCGTGACCTCCTGCACCTAGCCTGGCACAGCAGTCAACCCAAGGCACCTGCTGGGTCTGTCCCGTGACCTCCTGCACCTAGCCTGGCACAGCAGTCAACGCATGGCACCTGCTGGGTCTGTCCCGTGACCTCCTGCACCTAGCCTGGCACAGCAGGACAACTCATGGCACCTGCTGGGTCTGTCCCGTGACCTCCTGCACCTAGCCTGGCACAGCAGGACAACTCATGGCACCTGCTGGGTCTGTCCCGTGACCTCCTGCACCTAGCCTGGCACAGCAGGACAACTCATGGCACCTGCTGGGTCTGTCCAGTAACCTGCACCTAGCCTGGCACAGCAGTCAACCCACGGCACCTGCTGGGTCTGTCCCGTGACCTCCTGCCTTCGATACTTCGCGTGACCTAAAACAAAGTGCACCTAGCCTGGCACGAGCGTCGTGGCGACGTCACCGCTGCTTCGTGATGATGGTGGTGGCCGTAGTCGTCTGAGTGGGGAGCGGTGACGATTATCTGAACCGGTCCTGGTGTCTCCCCTAGGTCGACTCAGCCTCAAATGAGTAACTTGGTTGGCCGTGTGTTCAGCTCGCCCCAACGAGTCTCCTATGGGGCCGTCCATAAATGACGTCACGCACCTGGGTGTGGGTGGGGTCAGACATTTGTGACGATGTGTGACGAGGGGGGGGAGAGGGGTTTGAGAAATGTGACGTCACATCAAAATGCGCAACTTTAAATAAATAAAGACAGCACGTTCTACTTAATAAATAGACTTTTTTTAAATAAATGTTTTCTCATCTTCTTGGTTCTTTCGGTAAAGTCACGTAGAATGGAAATAATAAAATAATAAAAATTTAACATTATAAAATAATAAAATAAAAATGTTCTTGTATTATTTCCATTCTACGTGACTTTACCGAAAGAACCAAGAAGATGAATCCCTGCAGTCACGAAAGCTTTTAATCGAAATTTAAATGTTTTCTCCTACAACATCAGAGTGCAGCGCCACATTAAATACGCACTACAATGACAATAGTTTAAAGCGATTTGAAGCGTGTTTTATTTTTTTAGGGGGGGGGGGGGGGCAGAGCTTTGTGACGTTATATTTGAGAAGGGGGGGGGTTGATTTTTGTGACGCCGTGTGACGAGGGGGGGGGGGTCAAAAATCGTCCAAAATCGCGTGACGTCATTTATGGACGGCCCCAAATGCTTCGCTACCGCAAGGATCCTTTTTCCTTTCGTGGTCGTGAGGGCGCTTCCCGGCTGGGGGCAGCAGAGGGCAGCAGAGGGCAGCGAATGGTTTTCACTCGAGCTGAACGGAGAAAGATAAAAAAAATAATTCAATAATAGTTCACACGACGTTTCGATTGCAACACAAGAAATCGTCATCAGGTACAAATGAAAGGGAAATCAAACCTTGTGAACTTAGAAATATAATGCAACACAGAGAGTAGGCTAACACTCACCACCACTCACCACCACTCACCACCACTCACCACCACCCACCACCACTCACCACCACTCACCACCACTCACCACCACTCACCACCACTCACTCACCACCACTCACCACCACTCACCACCACTCACCACCACTCACCACCACTCACCACCACTCACCACCACCCACCACCATCAACACCCTACCTGGTTGATTAACGTTCTTACAAAGATTGCTAAATGTGTGTCTCCGTGGAAGAGCGTAATCAACCAGGTCGGGTGGTGGGTGGGTGGTGGTGGGTGGTGGTGGTGCTGGGTGGGTGGTGGTGGGTGATGGGTGGTGGTTTGTGGTGGGTGGGTGGTGGTGGGTGATGGTGGTGGGTGGGTGGTGGTGGTGGGTGATGGTGGTGGGTGGGTGGTGGTGGGTGATGGTGGTGGGTGGGTGGTGGTGGTGGGTGGGTGGTGGTGGGTGGTGGGTGGTGGTGGTGGGTAGTGGTTGGTGGGTATTGGTGCTGGGTGGTGGTGGGTGGTGGTGAGTGGGTGGTGGTGGTGGTGGTGGTGGGTGATGGTGGTGGGTGGTGGTGGGTGGTGGGTGGTGGTGAGTGGGTAGTGGTGGGTGGTGGTGAGTGGGTGGTGGTGGTGGGTGGGTGGTGGTGGGTGGTGATGGTGGTGGGTGGTGGTGGGTGGTGGTGAGTGGATGGTGGTGGGTGGTGGTGGGTGGGTGGTGGTGGTGAGTGGGTGGTGGTGGTGGGTGATGGTGGTGGGTGGTGGTGGGTGGGTGGTGGTGGGTGGTGGGTGGTGGTGAGTGGGTAGTGGTGGGTGGTGGTGAGTGGGTGGTGGTGGTGGGTGGGTGGTGGTGGGTGGTGATGGTGGTGGGTGGTGGTGGGTGGTGGTGAGTGGATGGTGGTGGGTGGTGGTGGGTGGGTGGTGGTGGTGAGTGGGTGGTGGTGGTGGGTGATGGTGGTGGGTGGTGGTGGGTGGGTGGTGGTGGTGAGTGGGTGGTGGTGGTGAGTGGATGGTGGTGGGTGGTGGTGGGTGGGTGGTGGTGGTGGGTGGGTGGTGGTGGCATTCATTCAGCAATGGTTTAGACAGCGGACAGCAAAACGCGGTGGGGTTTTGTTGGGCAGAAAATAAAGTAAATATAAATAATAAATACATTTCTTTTTTTTCTTTATTTTGTTTTTATTTTCTACCTACGTGACTTTACCGAAAGAACCGAAGAGTATAAAATAATAAAAATAAAATAAATTAATCTAATATTTTTCATTTTTTTATTTTCATTTTTTTAATTTAATATTTCACCTACGTGAATTTACCGAAAGAAACCACGGCACGTGGATTCCTGACGGCCACCAAAGTTTTTTTTTTCAAAGTCGTCAACTTTATATTCTTAGGTTTTTTCGGTAAAGTCACGTAGGTAAAAAATAAAAGTAAGAGTCTTACTTGATACATCAATCGTGCTGTGACGGTTCCACCTGAAGACGGAAGCTTGTGTTGCCTCCGAAACGTCGTGATTTTTATTTTATTTTTATTTTACTTTAATTAATTTATTTTTTTTTACCTACGTGACTTTACCGAAAGAAACCACGGAACGTGGATTCCTGACGGCCACCAAAGTTTTTTTTTTAAAAGTCAACTTTGTTTAAGTGTCGTCACCATCGGCGGCCGCTAGGCGGTGCTACGTCACCGTTCTCACGAACTCATCCCCCCGCGCCCCGCCCCCCCTCCCAGGGGTGGGGGCTGTGGGGGGTGGGGGAGCGGTGGCGCAGCGGTTAGCGCACTGCGCTCGCCACCCACAGAGTTTGGTGGCCGCTTGAATCTGAAAACTCAATTCCCCATCCCCTGTGCAAGATACACGGAGCGAAGCCGTACGGCGTTTACACGCTATGTTATTACACTACACTATACACTACATTATTACTATACACTATACACTACATTATTACACTATACACTACACTATACACTACATTATTACACTACACTATACACTACATTATTACTATACACTATACACTACATTATTACACTATACACTTAACTATACACTACATTATTACTATACACTATACACTACATTATTACACTACACTATACACTACACTATACACTACTATACACTACTATACACTACACTATACACTACACTATACACTACTATTACACTACACTATACACTACACTATACACTACACTATACACTACACTATACACTACACTATACACTCCATTATTACACTACACTATACACTACATTATTACACTATACACTACATTATTACTATACACTACACTATACACTACACGATACACTACACTATACACTACACTATACACTACACAATACACTACTATACACTACACTATACACTACATTATTACACTACACTATACACTACACTATACACTAAACGATACACTACACTAAACACTACACACTACACTACACACTACACTATACACTACACTATATAATATACACTACACTATACACTACACTAAACACTACACTACACACTACACTATACACTACACTATATAATATACACTACACTATACGCTACACTAAACACTACACACTACACTACACACTACACTATACACTACACTATATAATATACACTACACTATACACTACACTAAACACTACACACTACACTATACACTACACACTACACTATACACTACACTAAACACTACACACTACACTACACTATACACTACACTATATAATATACACTACACTATACACTACACTAAACACTACACACTACATTACACACTACACTATATCACACCTGCCAACCCCTACCTTACTACGGTCCAACTCAGACACTTTATCGGCCACCCCGCGTGTGTGTGTGCCTCCCTTAAAAATCTTCAACGTTCAACCCACAAAGTCCCCATCGACAAGGGAGAAACTGCACACACACAGACAATAGCATTATTATATTGTTGCCCGCTGTACATCGTCACAGGTTCAACCGTACGGGTGGACACGGTGTTGCTAGCAACTTTCTGCGAACAGCACTTGCCCCTTCAGGTCCCGCGAGGCTATTCGGGGGAGCTTTACCTTTACCTGTTGGCATCCACCCCCCCCCCCAACACTTATCCCGCGATGCGATTGGACAATTAATGCCCGCGCGCGCGCTCACCCCTCCCCCCCCTCCGTCACTTCTAAGCCCCGCCCATCTCTTCGTATCCGCCAATCAACGAGCGGGCTTCTCCCCCTCCCCCACTCAACCATCTTCACCCCCCCCCGCCCGAACCTAACGCCCCACCCCCAATCTACCCAAACCACACGCCCACCAATCACAACGTGCCGTTGCTCAGGTAGCCACGCCCATTAAATATCACCCCCCCCCCTCTCCTCACCTTGACCAATCAACGCGCGGGTATCGAGACCACAACCACTTCTCCTTTCCACCCCCTCCCCCACCACCACCACGCAACCAATCACAACTCGCCCAACCCCCCCACCATCATCGCCCACCCCCACAACACAACGGGGTCCGAGCCACGCCCATTAAACTAACCACCCAATCACCGCGCGGGGAAAACCCAGACACACACCCCCACCCCGCGCGTCTAAGCCCCACCCCCCCCGTTGGCTCCTCCCCCCCAGCACCGACGACGCCGCCGTTGCTGCTTGCTGAGTAGCCGCTCAGTCGCTCTCCGCGTGCGGAGAGGAGAGGCTGGGACACACCGTCGCTGCTGACGCTGATACTACAGCCGCTGTTGATACTACAGCCGCTGTTGCTACTACAGCCGCTACTGATACTACAGCCTCGACTGATACTACAGCCGCGACTGGTACTACAGCTGCTGTTGCAACTACAGCCGCGACTGATACTACAGCCGCGACTGGTACTACAGCCGCTGTTGCTACTACAGCCGCTACTGATACTACAGCCTCGACTGATACTACAGCCGCGACTGGTACTACAGCTGCTGTTGCAACTACAGCCGCGACTGATACTACAGCAGCTACTGATACTACAGCCGCTGTTACTACTACAGCCGCTACTGCAACTACAGCCTCTACTGATACTACAGCTGCTGTTGCGACTGATACTACAGCTGCTGTTGCGACTGATACTACAGCCTCTACTGCAACTACAGCATCTGTGGCTGCTGTTCGCCTGAGCCCCAACTAGCAACTGGGGTTGGTGGTGGTGTTGGGGTTGGTGGTGGTGTTGGGGTTGGTGGTGGTGTTGGTGGTGTTGGTGGTGGTGTTGGTGGTGTTGGGGTTGGTGGTGGTGTTGGTGGTGGTGGTGGTGTGTTGGGGTTGGTGGTGGTGTTGGTGGTGGTGGTGTTGGTGGTGGTGTTGGGGTTGGTGGTGGTGTTGGTGGTGGTGTTGGTGGTGGTGTTGGTGGTGTTGGGGTTGGTGGTGGTGGTGGTGGTGTTGGTGGTGGTGTTGGTGGTGGTGGTGTTGGGGTTGGTGGTGGTGGTGGTGGTGTTGGTGGTGGTGGTGTTGGTGGCCGGGAGTTTACTTGACCTAAGCCGTGTTAGGGAAAGTACTGCTGCGTGTGCAGTACTGTGTGTGTGTGTACTGTGTGTGTGCACTGTGTGTGTGTACTGTGTGTGTGTACTGTGTGTGTGTGTGTACTGTGTGTGTGTACTGTGTGTGTGTACTGTGTGTGTGTACTGTGTGTGTGTGTGTACTGTGTGTGTGTACTGTGTGTGTGTTTTACTGTGTGTGCGCACGTGTGTGTACACGTGAGTCCACGTGTGCCAACGTGTGTGCTTTACACGTGCGTATGTGATTCCACGTGTGTGAGTGCGTCCGTGTGTGTACGTGATTCCACGTGTGTGTACGTGTGCCGTACTCACAACACACGACCTCCACCGCCACCACCACCACCACCACAGGCCTGAGTGAAGCATTTTTAAAAGAACACAGATTTACCGTCGTGCCTACCCGCCTGGGACCCTACCTGCCTGCCCGCCTTACCTGCTGCCCCTGCTGGAACAAGTTGCCCTGCCGCTACCCACGAAGTCCGCCGCCGCCGCCGCCGCCGCCGATGATGATGATGTCGACCTCTTGGATGTAATTCAAGGGACCGGGAGGTGGAATTCTGCTGTCCGCGAGAGGCGAGGAGACACGGAGAGAGACGCGCGGAGAGAGACGCGCGGAGAGAGACGCGCGGAGAGAGACACGCGGAGAGAGACACGCGGAGAGAGACACGGAGAGAGACGGACGGAGAGAGAGACGCGGAGAGAGACACGGAGAGAGACGCGGAGTGAGACGGACGGAGAGAGACGCGGAGAGACACGGAGAGAGACGGAGAGAGACGCAGAGAGACACGGAGAAACACACGGAGAGAGACACACGGAGAGAGACACGCGGAGAGAAATACACGGAGAGAGATACGCGGAGAGAGACACGCGGAGAGAGATACGCGGAGAGAGACACGCGGAGAGAGACACGCAGAGACGCGGATAGAGACACAGAGAGAGACGCGGAGAGACACACGCGTGAGAGTT
The DNA here is from genome assembly GCF_964198595.1 of Lampetra fluviatilis. Classification (NCBI taxonomy): domain Eukaryota; kingdom Metazoa; phylum Chordata; class Hyperoartia; order Petromyzontiformes; family Petromyzontidae; genus Lampetra; species Lampetra fluviatilis. The sequence continues at coordinate 5,757,953 of NC_136341.1, read as the reverse complement.
TGAGAGACACGGAGGCCCAGCGGAGACCCCAAGGGGGACAGGGACACCGGGTGAGGGACACCGGGGGAGAGAGTTCGGGGTGGGAGATGCGGAGGAATTAGGGAAGCGTGAGAGAGACACGGGCAGAGAGACACGGGCAGAGAGACACGGGCAGAGAGACACGGGCAGAGAGACACGGGCAGAGGGACACGGGCAGAGAGACACGGGCAGAGAGACACGGGCAGACTGAGACACGCGGGGAGAGAGACACGGAGATTCTGAGACACGCGGGGAGAGACACACGCAGAGATTCTAAGACACACGGGGAGAGAGACACGCAGAGATTCTTGAGACACGCGGGGAGAGAAACACGGGCAGACTTTGACACGCGGGGAGAGAGACGCAGAGATTCTTGAGACACGCGGGGAGAGAAACACGGGCAGACTTTGACACGCGGGGAGAGAGACGCAGAGATTCTGAGAAACGCGGGGAGAGAGACACGGAGATTCTGAGACACGCGGGGAGAGAGACACGGGCAGACTGAGACACGCGAGGAGAGAGACACGGAGATTCTGAGACACGCGGGGAGAGAGACACGGGCAGACTGAGACACGCGGGGAGAGAGACACGGAGAGATTCTGAGGCACGCGGGGAGAGAGACACGGAGATTCTGAGACACGCGGGGAGAGAGACACGGGCAGACTGAGACACGCGGGGAGAGAGACACGGAGATTCTGAGACACGCGGGGAGAGAGACACGCAGAGATTCTGAGACACGCGGGGAGAGAGACACGGGCAGACTGAGACACGCGGGGAGAGAGACACGCAGAGATTCTGAGACACGCGGGGAGAGAGACACGGAGATTCTGAGACACGCGGGGAGAGACACCCCCAGAGAGAGAAACACCCACAGGGAGAGACACCCACAGAGAGAGATCGGGAAAGGCAGCGGCGAGAGACGGAAAGAGGAGGGGTGATGAGAGACACCGCTCGCAGGGAGACTACCGCGGACAGACCGTCCGCCCGTCACGGGTGGACACCTCGATAGACCGACGGACGAGACGCGACGCAGAGGAACAGGGGACGGGGGATGCGTCCAAGCGCGGAGGCGCTCCACGCGGTTCCACGCCCTGCCGCCGGATCGAGGGCAGCCGCGGCGGGCATCAGATAGACAAAGTGGTGGTGGTGGGAGAGTTCGATGCGGTGATCGGGCAAGAAACGGATTTTGTCCCTCCCCCCGCCCCGCACTGGACCATGCAGACAGCAGGAAGAAGAGACAGGGTGGTGGTGGTGGTGCAGGAGGAGGTGGTGGTGGTGCAGGAGGAGGTGGTGGCGGTGGTGGGGGCGGCGGCGGTGGCGATAGCGGCGGGCGTTCGTTTGTGCCGGTTTTCCGCTCCGTCGGACACGCGGCTGCGAGTGGGACAAGGCCACGTGTAGCGTCGACGGACAGAGGAGGAGAGGCGAGGCCAGATAGACAGACAGATAGACAGATAGATAGGCAGACTGACCGATAGACTGACCGATTGACAGACAGATTGACAGCAGGCACGTATGAGGTGAGAATCGAGAGATCGTGTCGTGTCCCGCTCTCCCCGTCTCTGTCTCTCTTCTCGCGAGACAGCATACGGGCAAGACGAGACAAGCCTCTGTCTCCGCTACAGAGACACACAGACACGCAGACACACGCGGACACACGCGGACACACGCGGAGACACACGCGGAGACACGCGGAGACACACGCGTCCTGGATTACCACCCGCTAGAAGACGCGGAAATTCTCCGTCGTGGAGGCGACGGACCTCTCGCCCAGCCGCCGGCGTGCGTGCGGAGACGCGAAGAGCTTCGCGGCCTTTCGGATTCATGCCGCCACGGTGCGACCGAGAGACGCCCGTTTCGGAAGGGACGTGCCGAGAGGATTTAACTCCATTGTGAAGGATCTTCAGTCATCGGCGTCACCGCCGTCATCGGCGTCACCGCCGTCATCGGCGTCGTCCATACCAGGATTGCGAGTGGATTTCCAGGCTCGGAGCATTCAACGAAGTTACGGGACATCCGTCACCATCATCAACATCATCATCACAATCATCGTCATCTGAACCATCGCCATCATCATCTGAACCATCATCCCATCACCGCCACGACCATCACCACCACCATCATCACCGACCATTACTGGAACTAATCACCACCACCATCTAAATCATCACCACCACCATCTGACCCATCACCACCATCATCATCTGACCCATCACCACCACCATCATCTGAATCACCACCACCAGACCCAACACCATCACTAGACCCACCACCATCATCTGAACCACCACCATCTGACCCATCACCACCACCATCATCTGACCCATCACCACCACCATCTGACCCATCACCACCATCATCTGACCCATCACCAACACCACCATCTGACCCACCACCACCACCATCTGACCCATCACCACCATCATCTGACCCATCACCAACACCACCATCTGACCCACCACCACCATTTGACCCATCATCACCACCATCATCTAGAGAGCGGGAGAGACTCTGACTCTGAGCGTGACTTCCCTGGAGGAGGTTGAGGAGGTTGAGGCAGGCCGCGATGACGATGGGCTGGCTCTCCGTGGCGTGGTGGGCGCTGTGCTGCTGCTGGGCCGCCTCTCTGCACCCGTCACGGAGTTTCCTGCTCGCCGCTGAACTCGACCCCGTCTACTGGAACTCAAGCAACCCCCTGTAGGTACCCCTCAGACCCCCTGTGGGTACCCCTCAGACCCCCTGTAAGTACCCCTCAGACCCCCTGTGGGTACCCCTCAGACCCCCTGTGAGTACCCCTCAGACCCCCTGTGGGTACCCCTCAGACCCCCTGTGGGTACCCCTCAGACCCCCTGTGGGTACCCCTCAGACCCCCCCCCCTCGACCCCCTGTCAGTACCCCTCAGACCCCCTGTGGGTACCCCTCAGACCCCCCCCTCGACCCCCTGTCAGTACCCCTCAGACCCCCTGTGGGTACCCCTCAGACCCCCTGTGGGTACCCCTCAGACCCCCTGTGGGTACCCCTCAGACCCCCCCCTCGACCCCCTGTGGGTACCCCTCAGACCCCCTGTGGGTACCCCTCAGACCCCCTGTGGGTACCCCTCAGACCCCCTGTAAGTACCCCTCAGACCCCCTGTGGGTACCCCTCAGACCCCCTGTAAGTACCCCTCAGACCCCCCCCCCTCGACCCCCTGTGGGTACCCCTCAGACCCCCTGTGGGTACCCCTCAGACCCCCTGTGGGTACCCCCTCAATGACCAGGTCGTGAGAGAGACAGATGTTCACTACCTCGCCTGGTGTACAGGAGGTCGTGGGTTCGATCACGACCCTGACGATGCCCGCTGCTGCTGCTGCTGTAGATGCGGAGTCTGCGTGTCTCTCTCTCTCCGCGTGCCGCGTGGAATTTTCTCGGGGCTCCTTCGGGTCTTTCCCACCCTCCGCGTTTCAGAATCGACATGGGCCTTGCGTTTGGAGCTATTCGAGCTGCCGATCTCGTCTCCGATGGGCAGCAGAGTCCCTCCCTTCCGATGGGCAGCAGAGTCTCTCCCTTCCGATGGGCAGCAGAGTCTCTCCCTTCCGATGGGCAGCAGAGTCGCTCCCTTCCGATGGGCAGCAGAGTCTCTCCCTTCCGATGGGCAGCAGAGTCCCTCCCTTCCGATGGGCAGCAGTCGCTCCCTTCCGATGGGCAGCAGAGTCTCTCCCTTCCGATGGGCAGCAGAGTCTCTCCCTTCCGATGGGCAGCAGAGTCCCTCCCTTCCGATGGGCAGCAGAGTCCCTCCCTTCCGATGGGCAGCAGAGTCTCTCCCTTCCGATGGGCAGCAGAGTCCCTCCCTTCCGAAGGGCAGCAGAGTCTCTCCCTTCCAATGGGCAGCAGAGTCTCTCCCTTCCGATGGGCAGCAGAGTCCCTCCCTTCCGATGGGCAGCAGAGTCGCTCCCTTCCGATGGGCAGCAGAGTCTCTCCCTTCCGATGGGCAGCAGAGTCCCTCCCTTCCGATGGGCAGCAGAGTCTCTCCCTTCCGATGGGCAGCAGAGTCCCTCCCTTCCGATGGGCAGCAGAGTCGCTCCCTTCCGATGGGCAGCAGAGTCTCTCCCTTCCGATGGGCAGCAGAGTCCCTCCCTTCCGATGGGCAGCAGAGTCGCTCCCTTCCGATGGGCAGCAGAGTCTCTCCCTTCCGATGGGCAGCAGAGTCTCTCCCTTCCGATGGGCAGCAGAGTCCCTCCCTTCCGATGGGCAGCAGAGTCTCTCCCTTCCGATGGGCAGCAGAGTCCCTCCCTTCCGATGGGCAGCAGAGTCTCTCCCTTCCGATGGGCAGCAGAGTCTCTCCCTTCCGATGGGCAGCAGAGTCTCTCCCTTCCGATGGGCAGCAGAGTCCCTCCCTTCCGATGGGCAGCAGAGTCTCTCCCTTCCGATGGGCAGCAGAGTCTCTCCCTTCCGATGGGCAGCAGAGTCCCTCCCTTCCGATGGGCAGCAGAGTCTCTCCCTTCCGATGGGCAGCAGAGTCCCTCCCTTCCGATGGGCAGCAGAGTCTCTCCCTTCCGATGGGCAGCAGAGTCTCTCCCTTCCGATGGGCAGCAGAGTCTCTCCCTTCCGATGGGCAGCAGAGTCCCTCCCTTCCGATGGGCAGCAGAGTCTCTCCCTTCCGATGGGCAGCAGAGTCCCTCCCTTCCGATGGGCAGCAGAGTCTCTCCCTTCCGATGGGCAGCAGAGTCTCTCCCTTCCGATGGGCAGCAGAGTCCCTCCCTTCCGATGGGCAGCAGAGTCTCTCCCTTCCGATGGGCAGCAGAGTCTCTCCCTTCCGATGGGCAGCAGAGTCTCTCCCTTCCGATGGGCAGCAGAGTCCCTCCCTTCCGATGGGCAGCAGAGTCCCTCCCTTCCGATGGGCAGCAGAGTCTCTCCCTTCCGATGGGCAGCAGAGTCTCTTTCTTCCGATGGGCAGCAGAGTCCCTACCTTCCGATGGGCAGCAGAGTCCCTCCCTTCCGATGGGCAGCAGAGTCTCTCCCTTCCGATGGGCAGCAGAGTCCCTCCCTTCCGATGGGCAGCAGAGTCTCTCCCTTCCGATGGGCAGCAGAGTCCCTCCCTTCCGATGGGCAGCAGAGTCCCTCCCTTCCGATGGGCAGCAGAGTCTCTCCCTTCCGATGGGCAGCAGAGTCTCTCCCTTCCGATGGGCAGCAGAGTCCCTCCCTTCCGATGGGCAGCAGAGTCTCTCCCTTCCGATGGGCAGCAGAGTCCCTCCCTTCCGATGGGCAGCAGAGTCTCTCCCTTCCGATGGGCAGCAGAGTCTCTCCCTTCCGATGGGCAGCAGAGTCCCTCCCTTCCGATGGGCAGCAGAGTCCCTCCCTTCCGATGGGCAGCAGAGTCTCTCCCTTCCGATGGGCAGCAGAGTCCCTCCCTTCCGATGGGCAGCAGAGTCTCTCCCTTCCGATGGGCAGCAGAGTCTCTCCCTTCCGATGGGCAGCAGAGTCCCTCCCTTCCGATGGGCAGCAGAGTCTCTCCCTTCCGATGGGCAGCAGAGTCTCTCCCTTCCGATGGGCAGCAGAGTCTCTCCCTTCCGATGGGCAGCAGAGTCCCTCCCTTCCGATGGGCAGCAGAGTCCCTCCCTTCCGATGGGCAGCAGAGTCTCTCCCTTCCGATGGGCAGCAGAGTCTCTTTCTTCCGATGGGCAGCAGAGTCCCTACCTTCCGATGGGCAGCAGAGTCCCTCCCTTCCGATGGGCAGCAGAGTCTCTCCCTTCCGATGGGCAGCAGAGTCCCTCCCTTCCGATGGGCAGCAGAGTCTCTCCCTTCCGATGGGCAGCAGAGTCTCTCCCTTCCGATGGGCAGCAGAGTCCCTCCCTTCCGATGGGCAGCAGAGTCCCTCCCTTCCGATGGGCAGCAGAGTCTCTCCCTTCCGATGGGCAGCAGAGTCTCTCCCTTCCGATGGGCAGCAGAGTCTCTCCCTTCCGATGGGCAGCAGAGTCTCTCCCTTCCGATGGGCAGCAGAGTCCCTCCCTTCCGATGGGCAGCAGAGTCCCTCCCTTCCGATGGGCAGCAGAGTCTCTCCCTTCCGATGGGCAGCAGAGTCTCTCCCTTCCGATGGACAGCAGAGTCTCTCCCTTCCGATGGGCAGCAGAGTCCCTCCCTTCCGATGGGCAGCAGAGTCTCTCCCTTCCGATGGGCAGCAGAGTCTCTCCCTTCCGATGGGCAGCAGAGTCTCTCCCTTCCGATGGGCAGCAGAGTCTCTCCCTTCCGATGGGCAGCAGAGTCTCTCCCTTCCGATGGGCAGCAGAGTCTCTCCCTTCCGATGGGCAGCAGAGTCCCTCCCTTCCGATGGTCAAATACCAAAACATAGATTTGAAGTTTCCGTGACTGCAGGGATTGCACATACACTGTGCTTCTTCAGGTAAAGTCACGTGGGTATGAGATTAAATTAAGTCACGACGTTTCGGGCGCGCACACACACACACGTACACAAAGATAAAGATCCCCCGTATAGCCTTAACAGACTGTAGGGGCAAGTGCTGTTAGCGAGCACCTATGAAGGCCAGAACGGTACACGAGGGGGTGGGTGGCCAGCACCACGCCCGACCGCCTTTGTCTCCCCAGTGGCGATGTTTACACACTCATTTCAGGCTGAGTCGACCTAGGGGAGGCCCAGGACCGGTTCAGATAATCGTCACCGGTGTTGGCCGTGAGCGGGAATCGAACCCGGGTCACCAGGTTCATAGCGCAGCGCGCTAACCACTACACCACACACACACACGTACACACACACACGTACACACACACACACACGTACACACACACACGTACACACACACACACGTACACACGTACACACACACACGTACACACACACACGTACACACACACACACACACGTACACACACACACGTACACACACACACACACGTACACACACACACGTACACACACACACACGTACACACGTACACACACACACGTACACACACACACGTACACACACACACACACACGTACACACACACACGTACACACACACACGTACACACACACACGTACACACACACACACACACGTACACACACACACACGTACACACACACACACGTACACACACACGTACACACACACACGTACACACACACACACGTACACACACACACACGTACACACACACACACGTACACACACACACGTACACACACACACGTACACACACACACGTACACACACACACACACACGTACACACACACACACGTACACACACACACACGTACACACACACGTACACACGTACACACACACACGTACACACGTACACACACGTACACACACACACGTACACACACACACGTACACACACACACACGTACACACACACACGTACACACACACACGTACACACACACACACGTACACACACACACGTACACACACACACGTACACACACACACGTACACACACACACGTACACACACGTACACACACGTACACACACGTACACACACGTACACACACACACGTACACACACGTACACACACACACGTACACACACACACGTACACACGTACACACACACACGTACACACACACACGTACACACGTACACACACGTACACACACACACGTACACACACACACGTACACACGTACACACACGTACACACACACACGTACACACACACACGTACACACGTACACACACACACGTACACACACACACGTACACACGTACACACACACACGTACACACACACACGTACACACACACACGTACACACACACACGCACACACACACGTACACACACACGTACACACACGTACACACAACAAAGACAAAGATCCCCCGTATAGCCTTAACAGACTGTAGGGGCAAGTGCTGTTAGCGAGCAGGTCATGGCGGCTCTCTTAGCCCACCTCAGCAGAAACTGTGTCTTGCTGTGGTTGTCCCGCCTGATCATGACGGACCTTCGCTTGTGTTGCGCCCGAAACGTCGTGTTTTAATGTATTTTAATACCCACGTGACTTTACCTGAAGAACCAAAGAGTTTGCAAAAAATAGTTGACATTTAATTTTAGTCTGTGAGTCTCTGTGTGTCTCTATGGGTCTCTGTGTGTGTCTGTGGGTATCTGTGTGTCTCTGTGGGTCTCTGTGTGTCTCTGTGGGTCTCTATGGGTCTCTGTGTGTGTCTGTGTGTCTCTGTGGGTCTCTGTGTATCTCTGTGGGTCTCTGTGTGTCTCTGTGTGTTTCTGTGGGTATCTGTGTGTCTCTGTGGGTCTCTGTGTGTCTCTGTGGGTCTCTATGGGTCTCTGTGTGTGTCTGTGTGTCTCTGTGGGTCTCTGTGGGTCTCTATGGGTCTCTGTGTGTGTCTGTGTGTCTCTGTGGGTCTCTGTGGGTCTCTATGGGTCTCTGTGTGTGTCTGTGTGTCTCTGTGGGTCTTTGTGTATCTCTGTGGGTCTCTGTGTGTCTCTGTGGGTCTCTGTGTGTTTCTGTGGGTATCTGTGGGTCTCTGTGGGTCTGCGTGGGTCTGCGTGTGTTTCTGTGGGTCTCTGTGGGTCTCTGTGGGTTTGTGTGTGTCTCTGTGTGTCTCTGTGGGTATATGCGGGTATCTGTGTGTCTCTGTGGGTCTCTGTGTGTCTCTGTGGGTCTCTGTGTGTTTCTGTGGGTATCTGTGGGTATCTGTGGGTCTCTGTGTGTCTCTGTGGGTCTCTGTGTGTTACTGTGGGTATCTGTGGGTATCTGTGTGTCTCTGTGGGTCTCTGTGGGTATCTGTGGGTATCTGTGGGTCTCTGTGTGTCTCTGTGGGTATCTGTGGGTATCTGTGGGTCTCTGTGTGTCTCTATGGGACTGCGTGTGTCTCTATGGGTCTCTGTGTGTCTCTATGTATCTCTGTGTGTCTCTATGGGTCTGCGTGTGTCTCTGTGTATCTCTGTGTGTCTCTATGGGTCTCTGTGTGGATCTCTGTGGGTCTCTGTGGGTCTCTGTGTGTTTCTGTGGGTCTCTGTGGGTCTCTGTGTGTTTCTGTGGGTCTCTGGGTCTCTGTGTCTCTGTGGGTCTCTGTGCGTTTCTGTGGGTCTTTGTGGGTCTCTGTGTGTCTCTATGAGTCTGCATGTGTCTCTATGTATCTCTGTGTGTCTCTATGGGTATCTCTGTGTGTCTCTGGGTCTCTGTGGGTCTCTATGGGTCTCTGTGGGTCTCTGTGTGTCTCTGTGGGTCTCTGTGGGTCTCTGGGTCTCTGTGGGTCTCTGTGTGTCTCTGTGGGTCTCTGTGTGTCTCTGTGGGTCTCAATGGGTCTCTGTGTGTCTCTGTGTGTCTCTATGGGTATCTCTGTGTGTCTCTACGGGTCTCTGTATGTCTCTGTGGGTCTCTGTGTGTCTCTGGGTCTCTGTGTGTCTCTGTGGGTCTCTGTGTGTCTCTGTGGGTCTCTGTGGGTCTTTATGGGTCTCTTTGGGTCTCTGTGTGTCTCTGTGGGTATCTGTGGGTCTCTGTGGGTCTCTGTGGGTCTCTGTGTGTTTCTGTGTGTCTCTATGTATCTCTGTGTGTCTCTATGGGTCTGCGTGTGTCTCTGTGTATCTCTGTGCGTCTCTATGGGTTTCTGTGTGGATCTCTGTGGGTCTCTGTGGGTCTCTGTGTGTCTCTGTGTGTTTCTGTGGGTCTCTGTGTCTCTGTGGGTCTCTGTGCGTTTCTGTGGGTCTTTGTGGGTCTCTGTGTGTCTCTATGGGTCTGCGTGTGTCTCTATGTATCTCTGTGTGTCTCTATGGGTATCTCTGTGTGTCTCTGGGTCTCTGTGTGTCTCTGTGGGTCTCAACGGGTCTCTGTGTGTCTCTGTGGGTCTCTATGGGTCTCTGTGTGTCTCTGTGTGTCTCTGTGGGTCTCTGTGTGTCTCTGTGTGTCTCTGTGGGTCTCAATGGGTCTCTGTGTGTCTCTGTGGGTCTGTGTGTCTCTGTGTGTCTCTATGGGTATCTCTGTGTGTCTCTATGGGTCTCTGTGTGTCTCTGTGTGTCTCTGTGGGTCTCTGTGGGTCTCTGGGTCTCTGTGTGTCTCTGTGGGTCTCTGTGTGTCTCTGTGGGTCTTTATGGGTCTCTATGGGTCTCTGTGTGTCTCTGTGGGTCTCTGTGGGTCTCTGTGTGTCTCTGTGTGTATCTGTGGGTCTCTGTGGGTCTCTGTGGGTCTCTGTGTCTCTGTGGGTCTCTGTGCATCTCTGTGCGTCTCTATGGGTCTCTGTGTGTCTCTATGGGTCTCTGTGTGTCTCTGTGGGTCTGCGTGTGTCTGTGGATCTATGTGCGTCTCTATGGGTCTCTGTGTGTCTCTGTGTGTCTCTGTGGGTCTGCGTGTGTCTCTGTGTGTCTCTGTGGGTCTGCGTGTGTCTCTGTGGGTCTCTGTGTGTCTCTGTGCGTCTCTATGGGTCTCTGTGTGTCTCTATGGGTCTCTGTGTGTCTCTGTGGGTCTGCGTGTGTCTCTGTGTGTCTCTGTGGGTCTGCGTGTGTCTCTGTGTCTCTGTGGGTCTCAATGGGTCTCTGTGTGTCTCTGTGGGTCTCTGTGTGTCTCTGTGTGTCTCTGTGTGTCTGCGTGTGTCTCTGTGTGTCTCTATGGGTCTGCGTGTGTCTCTGTGTGTCTCTGTGGGTCTCAATGGGTCTCTGTGTGTCTCTGTGTGTCTCTGTGTGTCTCTGTGGGTCTGCGTGTGTCTCTGTGTGTCTCTGTGTGTCTCTGTGGGTCTGCGTGTGTCTGTGGATCTCTGTGGGTCTCTGTGTGTCTCTGTGTGTCTCTGTGGGTCTCTGTGGGTCTGCGTGTGTCTCTGTGTGTCTCTGTGGGTCTGCGTGTGTCTCTGTGTGTCTCTGTGGGTCTGCGTGTGTCTCCCTGTGTGTGCTTTAGAACTATAAATGTCCACGTGTTGATGACGATGATGACGATGATCAAGCCGCAACTTGGTTTGATTCGCTGTCATGTGGCTCGCTATCCGGCCAAACTAAAACAATACGTTCTCGAGACAGGGATAGAAATAGAATAGCGCAGTGCGTCAACCGCTGCACCACCGCTCCTCCCCCCCCGCGACGAATCACCGCGTGGGAACTGTGGCGCAGCGATTAGCGCACTGCGGTAAGGGCCTTGCGGTAGTCAGCCAGAGGATTTCTCCGCAAGGCCGGTAGCTGTGATTGGTGGGGAAACGTGGCGGCACTTTGAAGGTGGAGGAATGTTGTGGGCTTGGCTGTCCGGCACGCACGCAACCGGCGTGGTGCCACGTTCTGTAGTGTATAGTGTAGTGTATCGTGTAGTGTATAGTGTAGTGTATAGTAGTGTATAGTGGTGTAGTGTATAGTGTAGTGTATAGTGTAGTGTGTAGTGTAGTGTATAGTGTAGTGTATAGTGTAGTGTGTAGTGTATAGTGTAGTGTGTAGTGTAGTGTATAGTGTAGTGTATAGTGTAGTGTATAGTGTAGTGTATAGTGTAGTGTATAGTGGTGTAGTGTATCGTGTAGTGTATAGTGTAGTGTATCGTGTAGTGTAGTGTATAGTGTAGTGTATTGTGTAGTGTATAGTGTAGTGTATAGTGTAGTGTATAGTGTAGTGTATCGTGTAGTGTGTAGTGTATAGTGTAGTGTATAGTGTAGTGTATAGTGTAGTGTATAGTGTAGTGTATCGTGTAGTGTATATACACGACACTATATACTACACTACTACTACACTATATACTACACTACTGTACACTACACTATATACTACACTACTACTACACTACTACTACACTACACTATATACTATACTACTACTACACTATACACTACTATACACTATACACTACACTATACACTACTACTACACAATACACTACACTATACACTACACTATATTCTACACTACTACTACACTACACTATACACTACTATACACTATACACTACTACTACACTACACTATACACTACTACACTATATTCTACACTACTACTACACTACACTATACACTACTACACTATGATTGTAGATGTCGTGGCTTGGCTGTCCGGCACACGTTGTGTCCACGTGACGCTAAACGCACTAAGTTGACACACTAAGTTGACACACTAAGTTGACACACTAAGTTGACACACTAAGTTGACACACTAAGTTGACACACTAAGTTGACGCACTAAGTTGACGCACTAAGTTGACGCACTAAGTTGACGCACTAAGTTGACGCACTAAGTTGACGCACTAAGTTGACGCACTAAGTTGCCGCACTAAGTTGACACACTAAGTTGACGCACTAAGTTGACGCACTAAGTTGACGCACTAAGTTGACACACTAAGTTGACGCACTAAGTTGACGCACTAAGTTGACGCACTAAGTTGACGCACTAAGTTGACGCACTAAGTTGACGCACTAAGTTGCCGCACTAAGTTGACGCACTAAGTTGACGCACTAAGTTGACGCACTAAGTTGACGCACTAAGTTGACGCACTAAGTTGACGCACTAAGTTGACGCACTAAGTTGACGCACTAAGTTGACACACTAAGTTGACGCACTAAGTTGACACACTAAGTTGTCACACTAAGTTGACGCACTAAGTTGACGCACTAAGTTGACGCACTAAGTTGACGCACTAAGTTGACGCACTAAGTTGACGCACTAAGTTGACACACTAAGTTGACACACTAAGTTGACGCACTAAGTTGACACACTAAGTTGACGCACTAAGTTGACGCACTAAGTTGACGCACTAAGTTGACGCACTAAGTTGACACACTAAGTTGACACACTAAGTTGACGCACTAAGTTGACGCACTAAGTTGACGCACTAAGTTGACGCACTAAGTTGACGCACTAAGTTGACGCACTAAGTTGACGCACTAAGTTGACGCACTAAGTTGACGCACTAAGTTGACACACTAAGTTGACACACTAAGTTGACGCACTAAGTTGACGCACTAAGTTGACGCACTAAGTTGACGCACTAAGTTGACGCACTAAGTTGACGCACTAAGTTGACGCACTAAGTTGACACACTAAGTTGACACACTAAGTTGACGCACTAAGTTGACGCACTAAGTTGACGCACTAAGTTGACGCACTAAGTTGACACACTAAGTTGACACACTAAGTTGACGCACTAAGTTGACGCACTGAGTTGACACACTGAGTTGACACACTAAGTTGACGCACTAAGTTGACGCACTAAGTTGACGCACTAAGTTGACGCACTAAGTTGACGCACTAAGTTGACGCACTAAGTTGACGCACTAAGTTGACGCACTAAGTTGACGCACTAAGTTGACGCACTAAGTTGACGCACTAAGTTGACGCACTAAGTTGACACACTAAGTTGACACACTAAGTTGACGCACTAAGTTGACACTAAGTTGACACACTAAGTTGACGCACTAAGTTGACACACTGAGTTGACACACTAAGTTGACACACTAAGTTGACGCACTAAGTTGACACACTAAGTTGACACACTAAGTTGACGCACTAAGTTGACGCACTGAGTTGACACACTAAGTTGACACACTAAGTTGACGCACTAAGTTGACGCACTGAGTTGACACACTGAGTTGACACACTAAGTTGACACTAAGTTGACACACTGAGTTGACACACTAAGTTGACACACTAAGTTGACGCACTAAGTTGACGCACTGAGTTGACACACTGAGTTGACACACTAAGTTGACACACTAAGTTGATGCACTAAGTTGACGCACTAAGTTGACGCACTAAGTTGACGCACTAAGTTGACGCACTAAGTTGACGCACTAAGTTGACGCACTAAGTTGACGCACTAAGTTGACGCACTAAGTTGACGCACTAAGTTGACGCACTAAGTTGACGCACTAAGTTGACACACTAAGTTGACGCACTAAGTTGACGCACTAAGTTGACACTAAGTTGACACACTAAGTTGACGCACTAAGTTGACACACTAAGTTGACGCACTAAGTTGACACACTAAGTTGACGCACTAAGTTGACGCACTAAGTTGCCGCACTAAGTTGACGCACTAAGTTGACGCACTAAGTTGACGCACTAAGTTGACGCACTAAGTTGACGCACTAAGTTGACGCACTAAGTTGACGCACTAAGTTGACACACTAAGTTGACGCACTAAGTTGACACACTAAGTTGACGCACTAAGTTGACGCACTAAGTTGACACACTAAGTTGACGCACTAAGTTGACGCACTAAGTTGACGCACTAAGTTGACGCACTAAGTTGACACACTAAGTTGACACACTAAGTTGACCAATAAGTTGACACACTAAGTTGACACACTAAGTTGACGCACTAAGTTGACACACTAAGTTGACGCACTAAGTTGACGCACTAAGTTGACGCACTAAGTTGACACACTAAGTTGACACACTAAGTTGACGCACTAAGTTGACGCACTAAGTTGACACACTAAGTTGACGCACTAAGTTGACGCACTAAGTTGACACACTAAGTTGACACACTAAGTTGACGCACTAAGTTGACACTAAGTTGACACACTAAGTTGACGCACTAAGTTGACACACTAAGTTGACGCACTAAGTTGACACACTAAGTTGACGCACTAAGTTGACACACTAAGTTGACACTAAGTTGACACACTAAGTTGACGCACTAAGTTGACACACTAAGTTGACACTAAGTTGACACACTAAGTTGACGCACTAAGTTGACACACTAAGTTGACGCACTAAGTTGACGCACTAAGTTGACG